>NC_033800.1:121522695-121636129 GCF_001876935.1 Asparagus officinalis
TTGGGTTTTGTGAACGAGAGAGGAGGAGAAGGAGATGCGGTTCTGGTTATTAGGGAGAGTGTGTGGGAGAGGGAGAGAGATGATGTGAGGAGAAAAAAAAGTATGAGAGAGATAAAATTACGGAATTTAAAAAGGAATGAGTTTAAATGGTGATTAGAAATTGATTGGGAGGGATTAGAAATTGATTAGGGAGGGGATATGGAAAGAATTCAAATGAGAGAGAAAAATAAGGGAGGGAAAAGATTACGAAAATTTTGCATAAATTCAAAATAAGTATTATATTATAAATTATTAATAACAAAAAATATTTATTCTTTATATTTATATGTTACGGTACTATGCTCAGGTTTACATTAATAATAACAAGGTCATTAATAATATTAGTGACAAAAATAATTTAAAAAAATTCACTAAACTATATATTAATATTTAGCAGAACTAATAAATACAAGACTATATATTTTATTTATTTATTTATTTTGAAAACTCAGAAAATTCTAGAAATTTGAAAAGATATTAATAAAATAAAATTTAATATTTTAAATACTAGAAATTTTATTTAAATACGTATCAAAAAAATTCGGTTGTTACATCCTACCACCCTTAAAACAAATTCCATCCTCGGAATTAAAATATCAAGGACAAAAAATAAAGATAGATTCACTTCAACTCATATAAGGTTCATGATATATTGCATATCCATAAATAAGAAAAGGTCATACAATAGATTCACTTCAACTCATATAAGGTTCATGATATATTGCATATCCATAAATAAGAAAAGGTCATACAAGGCGTTTCAAATAAGATACAAGACAGGACAGGATATATTGCATATCCATAAATAAGAAAAGGTCATACAAGGCGTTTCAAATAAGATACAAGACAGGACAACTAAGATTCAGGAAATAAATGAGGGTATCGCTGTTGCATCTCAGACTCAGTTTCTCAAGTCGACTCTCCAGGAGAATCTGGGTGCCACATCACACGAACAAGTGAGACGGTCTTGTTCCAGAGGGTCTTCTCCCTTCGGTCCAAGATCGCTGCTGGCTGCTTCTCGTATGTCAAATCGGATCGCACCTCAATCTCCAAGAAATCTACGACATGACTCGGATCTCCGACGTATTTTCGTAACTAAGAAACGTGGAATACGTTATGCACTCCGGCAGGGCGGGTGGTAATGCAAGTCGGTACGCCACTTCTCCCACTCTCTCTAATACGTCGAAAGGTCTTACATATCACGGACTCAACTTCCCACGCCTTCCAAAGCAAATGGTGCCTCGGTTGGGGAAATCTTCAGGAACACATGATCTCCTGGCTGAAACTCCAAGTGTCGGCGGTTCGCGTCTGCCCAATGCTTGAATCTGTCCTGTGCTATGCGAAGTTGCTCCCGAATGATCCTAACTGCATCAACTGATTTGTCAATCAACTCTGGTCCAAAAATCTCCCGCTCACCAACATCGTCCCAACTCAAAGGAGAGAGGCACTTCCTCCCATACAATGCTGCAAAAGGGGCCATCCCAATGCTTGCCTGGAAGCTATTGTTGTATGCAAACTCCACTAAATACAAGTGATCTTCCCATGACCCGTGGAAATAAAGCATACAAGCTCTGAGCATATCCTCCAAAATATGAATAGTCCTCTATAACTGTCCATCGGTCTGGGGATGATAAGCTGTGCTGAAACTGAGACTGATCCCCAGACTTGCCTGCAAACGCTTCCAGAACTCTGAAGTAAATTGGGTATCGCGATCCGAAACGATGCATACTGGAACTCCATGTAATCGCACGATCTCCTACAATGTGATATATTTACTAACACTCTTGGGAAAGGAACTCATTGAAATATTTAGAGATAAATGTTTTACCTCCATGTATCTCTGAGCAAGATGCTCCGTCGACTGTCCCACTCGGAAAGGAATGAAGTGAGCCGATTTGGTTAATCGATCTACGATCACCTAAACAACGTCATTTTGTCTAGTGCTCTGAGGTAAGCTAGTGACGAAGTCCATGGTGACATGTTATCACTTCCATTCCAGAATAGGCAATGGCTACAAAAGACCTGCGATGCACCGATGCTCTTCCTTCACCTGCTAACATACCAGGCACTTAGCCACACTATGAGCCACATCTCTCTTCATACCACGCCACCAAAAATTCAGCTTCAGATCCTTATACATCTTCGTACCTCCAGGGTGAATAGAATATGGTGAACTATGAGCTTCTCGTAATATCTCCTCTCGAATATCTCCTCCTAGTATACAGATACGATTCCTAAATTGTAAGGATCCATCCTCATGAACAATAAATTCCGGTCGAAGAATAGCTACTGCTAACTCTCTGCACTTCTGAAGAAATGGGTCACCTGCTTGAGCTGCCTTGATTTGCTCAACTAGTGTCGATTGAATCTAAAGATTCATCAAAGAAGCGGTGACTCCTGGAAGAAGAACTTCTATACTCATATCCCTCACTTCCTGCTGAAGTCTCCACTGAGCCGTGAGGGTCATGATTGCCGGCAATCGGCTCAAAGCACCTGGTACTATATTGACCTTGTCAGGGTGATACTGAAGATCAATGTCGTAATCCGCCATCAGCTCTAACCATCAGCGTTGCCTCATGTTGAGCTCCTTCTGAGTAAATATGTACTTCAAGCTCTTATGATCAGTGAATACCTTCACTTGCTCTCCTAACAAATAATGCCTCTAAAGCTTAAGGGCAAAAATCACAGTTGCCAACTCCAAGTCGTTGGTAGAATAATTCTGCTCATGCTTCTTTAATTGACGAGAAGCATATGCTACCACATGACCATCCTACTGAAGAACGCATCTCAATCCTCTACCTGATGCGTCGCAAAACACCTCAAAGTTCCCACTCTTATCTGGTATCGTCAAGACCGGGGTCGTAATCAGTCGAGACTTTAGCTCCTCAAACACTTGCTCACAAGCGTCGGGCCAGATAAACTTAATATCCTTCCTCGTAAGTCGTGTCATCGGCTCCGAAATCTTCAAAAAATCTCTGATGAAACGACGGTAGTAACCAGCTAATCCCAGGAAGCTCTTAATATCAGACACTGACTTAGGGATATGCCAATCCTTCACAACAGATACCTTCTCTAGATCCACTGATATGCCGTCTCCTGACACCATGTGTCCTAGAAACGCAATACGATCCAGCCAGAACTGGCACTTACTATACTTAGCGAATAGCTGATGCTGTCTCAAGGTCTTCAACACGTACCACAAATACTCTGCATGCTCCGCCTCACTCTTAGAGTACACTAATATATCATCAATAAAAACTTCCACAAACTTGTTCAACACATCATAGAATACCAGATTCATTAGGTTCATGAATGTCGCCAGCGCATAGTCACACCAAACGACATCACTAAGAATTCATAATGTCTATATCTCATTCGGAACGTAGTCTTGGGGACATCAGAATCCTTAACCTTCACCTGGTGATACCCGCTCCGCAAATCCAGCTTAGAAAATACTCTCGATCCTCCAAATTGATCGAAGATATCATCAATACGGGGACGTGGATACTTATTCTTCATTGTCACTACATTCAACTCCCGGTAGTCGATGCACATCCGCTTTGATCCATCCTTCTTTCCCACAAGCAACACAGGTGCATTCAACTCCCGGTAGTCGATGCACATCCGCTTTGATCCATCCTTCTTTCCCACAAGCAACACAGGTGCTCCCCAGGCTGATACACTAGGTCAAATCAACCCTCTCTGCAAAAGATCATCTAACTGAGTCCGAAGGTTGGCCAACTAAGCCAGAGGCATACGATAAGGGGTCTTGGAGATCGACGCAACTCTAGGCTTCAAATCTATAGAAAACTCAATTGCTTGATCCAGTGAAAATCCGTAAATATCGTCGGGAAACACGCCGCCAAATTCTCGAACTACAATTGGCTTCTCGGATTCCACTTGCATTGCAGCTAACGTCGCCTTCTTCGGTCTAGCTCTGAACTCCATAGGTCCGACCGATGTGCTACCACTAGTGAACTCAAATCTCGGGTGATCCGGTATCTCAAATACTATGCTCCGACAGTGACAATCAATGGTGGCAAAGAATGACCCCAACCAATCCATCCTAAATACTACATCAAAGCTCGGCAAATCAATCACCAGAAAGTCTATAAAGAGTTCCCTCCCACAGATAACCACAGGGCATGCTTCATAACCAGTGGATGCTACTAAGACACAACTGCCAGTGTTGATATTCCAGCCCGTAGTCAAAGGAGTTATAGGAAGAGAATGGACACTCACAAATCGACGAGACAAGAAACAATGGGAGGCTCCAGAATCAAAGAGCGATAAAGCAGGAACAGAAGAAACAAGAACCTTGCCTATTTAGGAGGATATAATGCAACTAACTTAGTACTCATAAACAATCCTACCATGATATTATTAAGTAATGCTAATTAAAGAAGTTCATATGCAAATAAAACTTAGAATAAACCATTCTTACCAGTGATAACTTGATCGTTCGCCTCAGCTTCTACGGCTGACATCATGAACATCTGTCACCGAGGTTGTTGCATGTGTGCTTCCTGATATACCCTGCTGCTGTGGGGAAGTGGCCCTGCTCGAGGATAAGATCTATGCTGAGGCGGTGCTGTCAGAGCTGGTTAAGGTGGTGCAGGGAGAGCTGCCCTAACTGGATGTGGTGGTAAACTGGCCTGTTGCCGCTGCGAATAGTTCCAACTGACATGATTGGGGGACCCACATGCATAGCACAGACGAAGACGCCTGCGGCACTCCTGCTGGGTGTGCCCAGTGTAGCCACAATGAGTACACTTCACCGATGGTTGGCTGCGAGTCTGCACTCCAGGGCGTTGATAAGGGTGACTCAGAGGGAATGGCTGATGCTGAGAATGCTGCTACCTCTGCGGGGCCTGCTACTACTGCCTCGGAGGGGGACGCTCAACATTTCGGGCCGGAGCTGCTGGTGTCCTGCTCCGAATCACGTATGAGTCCTCAGGTTCCTTATGCATGCTCTCAATCTCGCGTGCTGCATCTAATACCGCATCATGGGTCGCCAAAGCTCTACTTGCCAGAGTCATCTTAACATACTTGTCCAGACCCTTCTGAAACGGATGCCTCCTAATCGTAGGATCTGTAACCAGGTGGGGAGCATATCGGCTCAAAGAAGAAAACTCAGCCTCGTACTCATCAATTGTTCGCCCTCCTTGCTTGAGCTCAACAAATCTTCGTAGGAGTTCATCCCGAGCTGACTGAGGAAAATATTTCTTGTTGAAGCACTCGATGAACGTCTCCTATAGGATGGGCCTCTCCAAATGAGTCTTCTCAGCTGCCCACCATATCCGAGTGGTATCGGTGAGCTGAATATCCATGAGGTCCACCCATTCAGCATGGGGAATACGGGTCACCATGAGAATAGTCTCAGTGACCTTGAGAAACTCCTCTGCTGCTAAAGGTCCCTCGGCACCAAAAAAGGAAGGAGGCTGCATATATCGAAACTCTCTAACTCCAGACACTGTGCGAGGGGGAGGTTGGTGCTAAGGCTCCCTATGTAGCTGTCCAGCCAGGTGCTGCTGATTGGTGACCAATCCCTGAATCATTGCCAGAAGTTGGTTTGGATCCACTTCGGGCTGTGGGGCACTGCTACTAGACGGGTTACTAAAACCGTGAGTACCCACCATGGTTCTGAAGGAAACGAGGAACAAAGAACTAGGGTTAAAATCAAAATAATAAATTAGAAAATAGGAACTAAATCATAGTTATTAAGATAATAGTATAAGAACTTAATTGTAGTCTTACGGATGAAATATGATATGTATCTAAATTGTCTACTATATTCTTACTAGTGAGGACTCGGGACCGGGACCTGCATGGGCCACCACTAAAACCTGTCACGCCTCGTTTCCTAAAATATCAGGGAATCGGAACGTGAATAAGTTCGTGACGTATTAGATTGAGAAGAAATATTATCATCATTTTTTTTCTTTTCTTCTCAATCCAATACACTAAGCGTCAAATACATAAATCTCAATCATAGGTCCCCGATCACAATAGCAAGAATAGAAAGATAATCCAGAATAAGAAATAACATATCATCCATGATAAATCATCCCAGATATAAAATATGGGTCAAACATACCCTTATTACAAAACAGGTCCAGATAGAAATAAAAACACATAGTCCATAATAAAAGAAAGTACTGCCAAAAATACGAAAATCTGACATTAACTAAAGAATAAAAAGATGACGAGTTCTAATGTTCATCAACTACTACAGAAAAGAAAACACATCTAGGCTTCGGTTTGTTCTTCCACTCCATCAGAAGGATACTCCGGCTCGGCATACACTGGCTCTACTTTAACGTCAAGCTAGACATGTCTGTCTCCTAAGTCTGACGCACACCAGAGAAAACAGGTGTATGTCAGCGTGCATGGCACACGGCAAGATCTCACATGTACAGATAAAACGATCTAACGACCCATGCTATGACAATAATAATGATGGAACATGATTCTGTAATTCTAGCAATTTAAGTGAACATTTGCTACTATCAGAACGAACAGAAGTACTCAAGCTAACTGGTAATCTAATTCCTACGACTAATCCATCCTATAACAAGTTACTGGTCAATTCTTACATAAAGTCATCACTCATATCACTGGATATCTGACTGTTGACAAATCCCCTACGTGTACCCAATACGCCGCTAGACTGGATCGGTCAGAAGGCTACACGCAATCTGATTTCAACCTGGTTCGAACTCAAGTTAAACTCGGGTGAATATCCAATTCACGGACCAAAGTGACTACACTGGCTTCACTTTGACCCAACAAACTAACACCAAGCTGCACTGGATTATGGGGCGAGCCGGGAAGATACATCAACAGTTATATCCGATCACATGAACAAGGATCTCCCCATCCCAACTCTTTTGTATTCTCTAATTCAACAATCATGATCCTTATTAAACTTGGGTTCACCACCTAAACTCAGTCAACACTCACACGTGTCGCTAGATCTGTTCATGACGCACAAGGCCACTAAGTCTTGAACAACTAACGTTCTCAACACATCAACAGATCATGAATATAGTAAGGCATATTAAACATGATTACGCAGGTTTATGAAGAAGAAAAGAGAATTGTAATGAACATGAAATGCATAAACAAAATACTACAGCATGAATGTAATACACGAGGGGGCTTTATTATTATCTTACTACTCGGATGTCCGAAGTTCTCATACAAATTATCCGTACTTACGTATTCTCTAATATAATAATGTGGTAAAAAGAAAACTAGAAACCAATGTTGTTTTGCACATGAAATGTCACACTCTAAGACAATCAGTCATACTATCATAAATAATAATATTCTTTTTCCAAAATTTATTCTTTGAAACTATTCTCGTTATAACAAATTTAAAATGAAAATATTTATATACTATACTATAATAATTCTTTTCTGCATGAAAAGTAATATTTTTCTATTTTGTAAATTTTCTTGATTAATTTCTTTTCGATAAAATTTCGTAAATTCTAATTTTAACATATATCTTGTCATTTCATGTCCGAAATTCTTAAAAATACAATTAACAACATTATTAATCTAATTTTTACGGTGCGTTCGCAATCACCATCCCACGCAGATATTCAAAAATACATATTAACCACAATAATAATTTAACTGTATATAATCATCATACTAACAACAATATTACCACAAAATAATTTATCTATATCTAATCATCATAATAACATGATATTAACCATTAATTGAAAACAAGGTAACCACGAGATCATGCCTCGGTGTATTCGTCAAACGTGTCGACGTCGACGTGCGAGATCAGATCCAACATGGGGGAACGACATCGGAAAGATCTCCGGTGAGGGCTGTCCAGCCACAGTGGGTGGTGATCATATGGGGCGGGTGCGGCTGTGGGGGGTAGCCGTCGGCAGGTAGTTCGGTAGGGTGGGGAACGGCGGGTTAGCTCAAGTTCGTACAGCGGAGGTTGAGTGAATATATGTGGGAGACGAGATACGGAGAGAGAGATGCCGGGGCCATGGGTGAGCGTCGAGTCAGACAGATGATGTTTTCTTTTGGTAGACACGGGGTTTGAGGGGGGTTCAGCGGGTGGCAGCGGGTCGATGTGACTGTAGGCCATCGGGGCTGGTCGGGGTTCGACGGAGGGGACTGGAGGGCAGGATGCTCGGGGCGCGGTGGTCCTGATCGCGACGGAGCTGCGGCTGGTCGGTTCGGCGGTGAACCAAGTGTGGTGGGCCGTGTTCGTCGTCGACAAGGGCGGTGAAGCAGGGAGCATCTGAAAGCGGAGTATCCCGTTGGATTTAGAGCTGTGGAAGTTCGTCGAACGTGACGGCAGCGGCACGGGGGTGTAACGGAAGGCGGTAGATGGGTGGAGTTGCGCTGGGGCGTGGGAGAGGAGGAGGGGGGGGTGTGGGGGGAAGAGATGGTGCGGGTTTGTGCTGGAGCGGTGGGCGGAGCTTTAGGAGCGGGCGGGAAGGCGGAGCTTGGGGAAGGATGGGGCGGCGGCGCGTTGGTGTTGACCCTATAGTTTTGATGATGATTTGTCAAACAATTTATCACTAATATATTCTCTAGTTTTGTTTTTATGTTTCTCTTTACAGGTATTTCAACACACGACAATCAAGCATTAAAGATTCAAGTTCATATGTGTGGAGTTACCTAGGTATAAGAGTAGTTTACTTACATATATTGTATGTTTATATTTAAGCTCAATATATGTACACTTAACACGATTTTTGACGTTTTTCTATCATATAAATGATTTTTCATCAAACGTTATTACAATATCTTTTATCTCATGTTTACAGCTCTTTCATGCTTTATTATATACATATAATATATGTATGATATATATTTGCATGTTTATAAGTCATATCAAAATTTTCATATTCGTAAAATACAGGTTTTACGAACACTTTTCAAAAACAGTGTGTTTTTGCAAACAAAAATTATTTTTCCAAAAATTTCTTTTCTAACATGTTCATTTTATCATTTAGAAACTTTTCACAAATTTTTATTATTTTTAAAATTGATTTGCTATTTTTAAAGTATTTTCAAAACCAGCCCAAAAACAGGTTTGCAGACTGTGTTAGTTTGCGGTCGACCGCCACGGTCGACCACCACGGTCAATCGCTATGTACAAATTGTCAAGTCTGGATTTTATATCCCTGCGGTTGATCATAACGGTCGACCGTGATTCATCGAGAGACTTTAAAGTATTTTCAAAATTAGCCCAAAAATAAGTTTTTAGACTGTGTCAGTTTGCGGTCCTCCGCCACGGTCGACCGCCATGTACAAATTGTCAAGTCTGGATTTTATATGCCCGCGGTCGACCATAGCGGTCGACTGTGATTCATCCAGAGACTTTCACGGTCGACCGCCGCGGTCGACCGCCAGCTTTAAAACCCTGTTCTCAGATTTTTTTGTGCCTCACGGTCGACCGTGAGATTTCCACGGTCGACCGGCGATGTCATCATTGCTTTTTAACGGCTATTTTTACAACGGTTCTCTGGGGGCTTTTTGGTCATTTCAAGTTGGTTTTTGCTGAGTTTTTGAGTGGTTATAAATACCCCATTGCTGCTCTCTTTCACCTATCTAAGTTTTGTGTTTAACAAAATCTTAAGTGTGTTTTAAAAGAGCTGTTTAACCTGATTTTATCAGTCTGTTTTCAAAAGAAGTTTTCCTACTACAAGAAGAGGATTTTTAATCTTATCATCCACTGTTCTTCTTGTCTATGGAGAAGTTTTCTCTAACTCATCTTTATATATAGCTTTCTACTTAATTTTTATATCTTAGCTATATTTATTGAGTTGTATTATTTTCATTCACTGTTATCACACACACATATTGAGCTTAATATTTTCATACTATATAGTGTGGGTTGTGGAGTGTGATTTAGTGAGTGTGAGCTTCATTTGCATTCTCATTTGTTATTGAGAACAAACCATTGTATTTAATCTTTATTTGTGAGTATCACTTGTAATATACTTGTACACCGAGAGAAGTGTGAGGTGTGAGGCGAGAGACGGGGTCGAATCCAATAGGAGTGGCATCAGTTGACGAACCTAGGGAGAGGTTGCATCCGAGCATTTGAGGAGGAGGACACGGGTTAGGTTCCTGCACTTAGTATGTAAAGTGTTATTGATTAGTGATTGTGTAGTGTGAGAGTTTTCGGTGATCTTGTAAACCGAGTGTGTAGAAGTTACGGCTTCCAAACCGGATTGTGATAGTGGATATCTCCTCGAGGTGAGGAGCGGAGACGTAGGTCATGGTGACCGAACCTCGTAAACATATCGTTTGTTTATGTTTTGCTTAGCATACTTTTTATTTGTGCTTATTCATATCTCTCTTGCTCATATCTATCTTGTATCTTTCTTGCAAGAACAAATTAATCAACATAATTTTTAATTGGCTTTTAATCAGGATTAGATTAGCATAAGACCCTAATCACCCCTCCCCCTCTAGGGTCTAACAATTGGTATCAGAGCTTGGTGCTCTTTGATTTAAAGACTAATCACCTTGAGTTAAAGATCCAAGTTATCTTTTTCGTGCTAATATAGTGTTGATTGCTTTTTTGCTTCTTGCATATAATCATTATGGATATGTATGATGCATCTAGTCTAGGTTATGCTATTAATATTGCTCCTCGTTTGGATATTTTTCCATATGCTCAATGGCGTGTTAGATTCAAACTTTTTGTTCAATCTAAACAATTCGATTTATGGGAGATTATTGAGGATGCCTATGTTGTTCCCATTTTGGAAAAATCCAAATGGAGTGAAAATGATAAAAGATTGTTTAACTTGAACAAGCTCTTGTTAGAATATTTGCTTAATGCTTTTCACTCATCGTTTCTAACAAATTTACTCATTTTGATAGTGCTTACGCCTTATGGAAATTTATTAAAGCACATGAAGGAGACTCGGAGGCTATTCAAAAAGCGTTGGAAGATCGCGCTTTAAGCTCTAAGGAAGCCTCATCTCCATGTACAATACCACTAGGTGATAACCCTAGTGAGGTATGCAATCTTGATAACGATGATATTATTCCTTTTGATGAACTTGCTCTTGAGTTTAAAAAATTACACAATTGCTATATTGATGTCCACTCATGAAACACTAGCCACTAAGTTTAATTTTATTGCAAATGAAAATATAATTCTTAAAGAATGCAATGAAAAATTGAGAATTAAAAATGCTAGTTTGCTTCATGAAAAACGTGATGCTATGTTAAAAGTAGATAAGTTGAAATCTATGATGAAAAATCTTGTTTATCCTACTTCTAGTAGCAATGCTTGTATGCACAATGATGAGTTGAATCAATTGAGAAAACGTATATCCACCTTAGATTCAACACTAAACACTTGTATTGCTAATAATAAAAAGCTTATGGAGCTAATAATAAAAAGCTTATGGACTTATATGCAAAGTTCAATGTTAATTCTTCTAAGAAACCTATTCACTATGCACATATGTATGACAAAATTCACAAATAAGAAACCTATTCACTATGCACATATGTATGACAAAATTCACAAATGTTCTATTTGCGGTCTTAAAGGGCAATTAGCTTATTTTTTTCATAATGCACCAAAAATTGACAAGCCTATGCATGATTGTGCATCCCATCAAGCTTCTTCATCACATACACATGTACACACATATAGTGTAAATCATAAACATGCTCATGTGTACAAATATGATTATTGTGGTCGTTTTGGTCATTTGGCCATGTTTTGTTTCGATTTAAAAAGAAATTCTCGTTTGCAAAATAATTACAAAGAAAAATCTATTCTTGCAAATGAACCACGTGCATTTCATTTCGGTCAACGTAAACCATTCAAACATCTACATTGTACAAATTACAATCGTATGGGTCATGTTTACAATTTTTACTTTGATCGTATCGGTGCACAAAATACGCCCAAGCGGGTTCATAACCCTAGGACATTGGATTTAAATGATAGGGGTCATGTCCCAAATTTTTGTGGTACCAAAATGATTTGGGTACCAAAATGATTTTTATATCAATTTTTTTGTTTTGTTTATTTTTTGTTTTGTTTGTTGAACAATTGAGTTTTTGAGATTAATGATGAATTGTATGTTTATTAAGATAAAATAAAATATTTTTTTACTTTTTAATGGCTAAAAACTTTATATGTATTTATACATCTTATAAAACAATTTTATTAAGGATCAAATTGAATTTTCCTCAAATTCCAGATTTTATAAACTACCTATGCCTTTTTCTTTCTCGCGGTCGACCGCCACGGTCGACCATCAATGTTTCTGGAATTTGTTATGGTCGACCGCCACGGTCGACCGCAAGAGAGTTTTTTGGTTTTCTGCACTTTTCGTTATCGGGCTTCGGTTTATTTGGTTAAATGTTTTAAAACCCATTTTCTTCACCACCGTCGATCTTGATCTAATCCTGATCTAATCTTGATCTGAGCCGTTCATCCTTCTCCTCTTATGATTCGACCCGCTTCATCTTCTTCCCCATTCGACATTTTTTTTTTAAATTTCCAGTTCTTCTCTCGGTCGCCCGCAGAGTTCCTTCGGTCGACCGTGAACACTCCTTCATCAAAATCTCGTGTTGGAATTTTGTTGGGTAATCTCTCACCTTTCAATTTTTTTTCTTGCTCTAGAGTTTCAACATTTCAATTCTAGGGTTTTGGTTTAGGGTTTGCTCATTTGTACTTATTGTGCTTTATTTTTCTTTTTAGGGTTTCAATTTCTGTCAAAATTTCACATCTTTTCATAACTCTAATTGATCATATCTGTCAAAATGCCTCCTAAGAAAAGATCTAAACCTGAATCCGGTTCCTCATCTTCCATTGCCTCTCATTATGAGGATTATCTTCTGTTTAAGCCCCTAGTTAAGAAATATAGGGAGCTATGCAAACTGAAAATCATGCCCACTAGATATATCAAATTTGAACAATTAACCATGTATGACATTCATACGATTCTAAATGATGTTGGGTTGGCTAGACTGTTAGATGTGGAACGTAAAGTTCCTTATTATCCATTTCTGGTATATTTGTTTTATGCGAATTTGTCTGTCACTTCCACTGCTGATGGTGTCCAAACCATCTCCACATCTGATAAAAATATCCAGATTTTATTTTCTGCCGACGAGCTTGCGGGAATTCTTAAGATTCTAACAAGTGACGTTGAGCTCATGTCTATCGATCACACCGATCAAGCTGTGAACGATATCTTGTTTAAGCCCGGTTGCACCTATCCTATGAACAACAAATCACTCAATCCCACCGCCAAAATCATAGCTCGTATTGTTACTCATAATCTCATTCCAAAAACCGGTAGCTTAGATCATTTTGCCCCTGATAAAGTTAATGCTGTTTATGCCATTTTTTCCAAAATAAAAGTGAATTGGGCAAATGTTTTTCTTAAGAACATAGCATGTAAGCATCACAAATTTCTTCCTTTTGGCAGTTTCATCACCCTCATTCTTCAACACTTCGGTGTTGCTCTCTCCAATGAACCCAAAGTTGATCCGGGTAAGGAGTACTTTGATAAAGTCTCTCTCTCCCGTATGCAACTATCTGCCTCTTTATCTGATCCTACTAAGCCATCATCTTCTCGGTCTAGAGCTTCCACCTCCTCCACTTCTGATATATGTGCTCGTTTGGATCGTCTCGAGACTCAGGTCTTAACTATTCAGAGGGACGTTAGGACTATTCTATCTTATCAGCGTCAGTCTCTTGGGATTCCGGATCCCTCTTCCAGTTCTGAGTCTGGTTTTGAGGAGGGCCCTGCTGATGGATCTGATTCTGGCTCTGATGATGGATCTGCATCTGGCTCTGGCCCTGCTTCTAGTGGTGATGGTGGTGATTGACTTTGTTGAGTTTATTGGATTCTATGCTTATGGTGATGTTTTATTTTGAGTTGTATTTAGACTAGAAGTTGATACTTATGTTTTATTTTGATTTGTAATAACTCGATGTTTGTGTGGAAAACTATGTGACTTTGTGAAACAATTTGTGTATGGTTTGTAGTATTGTGGAACAAACTTTGTGAAACAATTTGTGTATGGTTTGTAGTATTGTGGAACAAACTATGTTTGTGGAAAACTATGTAGTATTTGGTGTTTAAGTGATGATTTGTGATCTATTTGGTCTATATATTGTTTATGGTTGTTTTTTTTTTGGATGGATGTGGTTACTTAGCTCCTATGTATAAATATGATCTTTGTATATCATCTATGCAAATTGACAGCGGGAGCTTTAGCTGTACATTTGCTTTTTATCTGTGCTTGTATGTAGGGGGAGCATTGCTTCTATTCAATATATTTTTTCCCTTTTTGATGTTGTCAAAGGAGGAGAAAATCTAATGTGGTTTATATGTTTGATTCATGATATATATTGTCTAATGTGGTTTATATGTTTGATTCATGATATATATTGTCTATATGTTTAATTCATATTATATGTGGTTTATCAGTGTTTATCAGTATATATTTCATATCAATACATAAATTGTTTGGCATCATGAAAAAGGGGGAGATTGTTGACCATATAGTTTTGATGATGATTTGTCAAAAATTTATCGCTAATATATTCTCTAGTTTTGTTTTTATGTTTCTCTTTACAAGTATTTCAACACACGACAATCAAGCGTTAAAGATTCAAGTTCATATATGTGGAGTTACCTAGGTATAAGAGTAGTTTACTTACATATATTGTATGTTTATATTTAAGCTCAATATATGTACACTTAACACGATTTTTAACGTTTTCTATCATATAAATGATTTTTCATCAAACGTTGTTACACTATCTTTTATCTCATGTTTATAGCTCTTTCATGTTTTATTATATACATATAATATATGTATGATATATATTTGCATGTTTATAAGTCATATCAAAATTTTCATATTCGTAAAATACAGGTTTTACGAACACTTTTCAAAAATAGTGTGTTCTTGCAAACGAAAATTATTTTTCCAAAAATTCCTTTTCTAACATGTTCATTTTATCATTTAGAAACTTTTCCCAAAGTTTTATTATTTTTGGAATTGATTTTCTATTTTTAAAGTATTTTCAAAATAAGCCCAAAAACAGGTTTTCAGACTGTGTCAGTTTACGGTCGACCGTCACGGTCAACCGCCATGTACAAATTGTCAAGTCTGGATTTTATATGTCTGCGGTCGACCGTGACGGTCGATCGTGATTCATCCAGAGACTTTCACGGTCGACCGCCAGCTTTAAAACCCTGTTCTCAGATTTTTTTATGCCTCACGGTCGACCGCGAGATTTTCACGGTCGACCGCTGATGTCATCATTGCTTTTTAATGGCTATTTTTACAACGGTTCTCTGGGGGCTTTTTGGTCATTTCAAGTTGGTGTCATCATTGCTTTTTAATGGCTATTTTTACAACGGTTCTCTGGGGGCTTTTTGGTCATTTCAAGTTGGTTTTTGCAAAGTTTTTGAGTGGGTATAAATACCACATTGCTGCTTACTTTCACCTATCTAAGTTTTGTGTTTAACAAAATCTTAAGTGTGTTTAAAATAGCTGTTTAAGCTGATTTCATCAGTCTGTTTTCAAAAGAAGTTTTCCTACTACAAGAAGAGGATTTTTAATCTCATCATCCACTGTTTTTCTTGTCTATGGAGAAGTTTTCTCTAACTCATCTTTACATATAGCTTTCTACTTAATTTTCATATCTTAGCTATATTTATTGAGTTGTATTATTTTCATTCACTGTTATCACACACACACATTGAGCTTAATATCTTCATACTATATAGTGTAGGTTGTGGAGTGTGATTTAGTGAGTGTGAGCTTCATTTGCGTTCTCATTTGTTATTGAGAACAAACCATTGTATTTAATCTTTATTTGAGAGTATCACTTGTAATACACTTGTACACCGAGAGAAGTGTGAGGCGAGAGACGGGGTCGAATCCAATAGGAGTGGCATCGGTTGACGAACCTAGGGAGAGGTTGCATCCGAGCACTTGAGGAGGAGGACACGGGCTAGGTTCCTACACTTAGTGTGTAAAGTGTGATTGCATAGTGTTTGTTGTGTGAGAGTTTTTCGGTAAGCTTGTAAACCGAGTGTGTAGAAGTTCCGGCTTCCAAACCGGATTGTGATAGTGGATATCTCCTCGATGTGAGGAGCGGGGACGTAGGTCGTGGTGACCGAACCTCGTAAACATATCGTTTGTTTGTATTTTGCTTAGCGTACTTTTTATTCGTGCTTATTCATATCTCTCTTGGTCATATCTATCTTGTATCTTTCTTGCAAGAACAAATTAATCAACATAATTTTTAATTGGCCTTTAATCGGGATTAGATTAGCATAAGACCCTAATCACCCCCCCCCCCCTCTAGGGTAAAAATGACAGAAGAACATAAGATTACAATTTGGGCGAAGGAAAATACCTTCTCTAGATTATGAGAATCAATTGGATTATAAATCTCTCTCTCACAATCTCTCTAGATCAAAGAATTGGGTTTTGTGAACGAGAGAGGAGGAGAAGGAGATGCGGTTCTGGTTATTAGGGAGAGTGTGTGGGAGAGGGAGAGAGATGATGTGAGGAGGAGAAAAAGTACGAGAGAGAGAAAATTACGGAATTTGAAAAGGAATGAGTTTAAACGGTGATTAAAAATTGATTGGGAGGGATTAGGAATTTATTATGGAGGAGATATGGAAAGAATTCAAACGAGAGAAAAAAATAAGGGAGGGAAAATATTACAAAAATTTTACATAAATTCAGAATAAGTATTATATTATAAATTATTAATAACCAAAAATCTTTATTTTTTATATTTATATGTTATGGTACTATGCTCAGGTTTACATCAATAATAACAAGGTCATTAATAATATCAGTGACCAAAATAATTTAAAAAAAATTCACTAAACTATAAATTACTATTTAGCAGAACTAATAAATACAAGACTATATATTTTATTTATTTATTTATTTATTTGTTTATTTATTTATTTATTTATTTATTTATTTATTTATTTATTTATTTATTTATTTATTTTGAAAACTCGGAAAATTCCAGAAATTTGGAAAGATAATAATAAAATAAAATTTAATATTTTAAATACTAGAAAATTTATTTAAATACGTATCGAAAAATTTCGGTTGTTACAGTTTGGTAGGCCATTATCAAACTACAAGACCTTTTGTGAGAAAGATGGTGCTGGGAGAATCAAATCATTCAGGGACGTATGAGTATAAAGATTGATTGTTATAGGAGCCACCGCATGGTAGTCTACTACCCATTAATTATTCTAAGTATATTAGAACACTCGAAAAGGATCAGGTCGTTCAGGGACGTATGGGTATGACGAGTGATCGGACAACGTCCTTTGTAGGAATGACGATGTCGGCTATCAGAGGTAATCGTTAACCTAACAGGAATTGTCGTGATTAGAGCGACTTTGTTGACCTACTTCTCCATTGAAGAGAGTCGGTAAGTAGATTTTGGTCAGAGGTATGATGTTAACATGACAAGATTATTTGTTGCGATTTGAGAAACTCTGTGGGCTTACCATCCTATTGGAGAGGATTGGTAAGTTGATTTTGTCAGTGCTAATGGTTAACATGACAGTGGGAGTTTGTCCCATCGTCCTATTGGAGAGGATCGACAGGGGAAATTTAGAGGAGACTATCAGAGGTAAATAGTTAACTTGATAGTTTTAAGAGATCCATCGTCCAGTTGAATGAGACTGATGGGGAAATGACTATTAGATGGGGAAATTAACTTGATAGTTGGCTTTGTTCCTAACTGTAGGAAGGTTTGACTGAGTGGAAGATGTAGGGATGACCCTAACTGTTCAAAGTTTTAGTCGTCCATTTTGAAAGTGTACCTCTCTTTCTTAGAAGGAATAGAGAGGGGATTTCAGCTCTGGTCCTAACTGTAGGAAGGTTTGACCGAGTGGGAGATGTAAAGATCATTTTAACCTCATGCTCCGGTGGAAGGGTTTTAATCATTTTGGACATGATCAAACAGCCACAGTGGGAGGTTGGCAAGCCATTCATTGACTCAGGAATGAGTATAACGACGTTGATTGGAATAGTGACACATTGCATGGTAGGTTACCATTTCTGATCGGGGTGTTCATCGCATGGTAGAACAAAACTTGACTATCAGAGGTGATGATAGTTCATATAGGCCCATTGTCCTGATGAAGAGGATCAATGGGGGAATTTGGAGGAGATTTGGGGAAGTATATAGTTTTGTAGAGAAACTAAGACCACCCCCACTCCGGCAAGAATCTGGGTTGAAGGGTAAAAACGCCTTAGTTGACCTCGCGGGAGTTGAAGGATGAAATCCTCTGTTGACACATTACCCACTCAAGTAGACTGTCTCTACTATGAATGGGTATGAAGTTGCCATCGGATGCAGGTCTTCTGGTGATTGACGCATTTAAGCGTCTCGATCATCTTCGGCCAGCAGTAGCTAAGTCTTTATAGTCAGCCCTACAATTTGGGTTCGAGTCGGTGAACTCGACAGATGCCATTGTAGGCTTCTTGTGCTTCGAAGCAGTGCCCCTCTATTTTGATGAGGGTTTGGATGAGGAGGTAGTTTCCACTACCAAGATGTCTTGGTCATCACCTCCTTGAAATTCATATGGCTCTTCTGCATCCATGCGCTTGAGCATGCTCTCGACTTGTTCTCCTTGGCGAATTAAGTCTTTCCACAAGCGAGATACGACTGCGCCTATATTAGATAGGATGTCGATAGAGAGATTGTTCAGGCACATCTCAATGAGAGTGGTCTCAGAAACCTGATCACGTGTATGCAGCGATTGGTTCCTGAACCTCTTGACAAAGTTGCTTACAAACTCTATCTTCTTCTGCTTTACAGCTAGCAGGGTGGCCACAGATACTTTTTTCTCATCATTAAAGAATCTGGCCATGAAGAGTCGTTTCATGTAATTCCAGCAAGTGATGGATCCAGGGTCCAATTTGTGGAACCATTCAAAAGCGACCTCCTTAAGTCTACCAATATACAGTCAAGTCATAATAGGCTCATTCCCCACTATGTGTCTAGTTTGCATCTAGAAGTAATAAAAGTGCTGGGTAGAAGATCCATTGCCATCGAACTGTAGGAGGTCTAGTGGCTGAAACTTCGTCGGGTAGGAGACTGTATCCTATTCGATTGGATATGGTCTGACAACCCCCAGCTTGTTCATATGCTTCTGGAGCTTCAAGGCATCAAGTTGGCTTTGGAACTCGTTGAGCCTTTTGTCCCTCGAATTATGATCTGAAGATGATGCTCCACTAGATGACTCGGATGAGGAGTGAGAAAGAATAGGCACCCGCTCTTTGTGCTTCGTGGATTTACATGAAGCCTACGAAGTCCTCTCTTTTTCCCTCTTCTTCTCACTCAGAAGCTGCTCCAACATCTTGTTTAGGGAATCGATGGTTGCTTGTTGCTCATCCAGTCTCCTTGATATATCATCAGGGGTGTTGGTCATGTGCACTTCCACGCCTTCGTCCTGAATAGAGCTTGAAGCCTGTGACATTACCACTGCTAACCAATCATCAACATCATCGACAGAGATGGGTGCTAGGCGCATGTAGTCAAACGGAATGGCTAACCCCATTTGGGCCCGAGTGCATTGGTGGATAACTTCACGCTCAATAGCCTTAGACTTCCTCGTCACATTGACAATTGCAGCGGGGAGCTCCACATCATCGTAACCCTCGTAGGGCGTGTGTTTGTAAGTCAAGCATCCTCTGAGATCTCCTGTAGGTTGATAGTGACAACCCCTAGCGTCGGAAGGACGAGACATGAAGTCGCATGAAGGAGGCTCAAGGGATTCGACATGAGGACACTTGGGAAATTCCCTAAGTGTCAGATCCAACTGACCGTGCCGAGACAAGAAAGGTCTAGAATGTGGGCAAGCTCTATCCGACTACAAGCGACCTCGAACATTTGGGCGACCTTTAGCCGACTGCTGGTGAGGTCGAGCTGACTGGTCGTTCAGGTGAGTTTCAAGGCGAGCTTAAGCCTTAGTCGACTGCTGGCGCTCAAATGGAAGAGAATCAAGAGAGTCCAAATGGGAACACTTGGGAAATTTTCAAAGCGTTAAACTATGGCGACCTTGCCTAGATAGGCGAGCTTGGGCCTGTTGGCGAAGTTTAGCCGTCTGTTCATTCAGGCGAGGTTAGCATGGTCGGCGACCTTGAGCATGTTGGCGAGGTTCAACCTCTAGTTCTTTCAGGCAAGGTTCGCCTATTTGGTGAACTACTACTTTTTGCGAGCAGGGTCGAACTGTTAGGTGAGCTTGCCAAGGTCTGCCTATTTGGCATACTTGGGCTCGTCTGCGAGGCTTAGTCTGGCAAAGTTTGCCTGTTGGGAGAGCTGGCATCTATTGGCGAGCTCGCATGTGTTAGCGAGGTTCGGCCTGTCGAGGCTCGCCTGTTAGGCGAGCTGCAGCTTGGCCTTTCTGGCGAAGGTCGGCTTGCGGGCGAAGTTGGGCCGTTAGGCGAAATTGATGAAGTTTGCTTGAACTACAGAGTTCACCATATTTGCGAAGCTTGCCAAATTTAGGAAGCTAGCCTGAAGAGCAGAGCCCGCCAGCGTAGGTGGGCTCGTCTGATTTGAGCAGTTCGCCAAAATTAGGAACCTTGCTCATGGAATGAAGCTCGTGGGGCTCGTCTGAACTGCTAGGCTCGCCGAAAACAATAAATTCACCAATTTTGGGAACTTTGCATTTTGGCTTGGATCTCTTTAGGCCTTAATAGTAATCCAGGCCATCATCAAAGACGAGGGCTTATTAGGGTACAATTGCCTAATGGGATGAGTACATGAAAGAATTGGCCTTGATAGATGCAAGAGCTTATGTTACTACAATGAATTACTCCCAGAGAGATGGGCAATCACTCATTTCCCTAGTATAAGGTATGATACTATTGTTTAATTTAGTTTGATGCTGAGTTTTTTGTTAGTTGTTAATGTAAAATTTTTGTTGTTAACCATACATTTTGGTTATTAAGTTTATAGCATAGTTGTTATGGTTATAATGTATTTGTTAAGGTTATAACATAGGTGTTAAGGTTATAGCTTAGTTGTGAAGGTTAGGGATTGGTTGTTAAGGTTACAACTTGGTTGTTAAGGTTACAGTTTAGTTGTTAATGTTATAGTTTAGTTGTTAAGGTTAAATATTGGTTGTTAAGGTTACAGCTTGATTGTTAAGTTTATAGCTTTGTTGTTAAGGTTACAGTTTATATGTCAAACTTATGAGTTTTTCTTTTATATTATGTACAAGTATAGCCATGTTACTTAAAATGTTGTTGAGTCCTTCAACAGTTGAACAAGAGAGGCACAAATGTTACAAATCTTACATTTGGTGGAGACGATACGAAAGTAAATCATCGAGCACATGCATGAAAGAAGGCTTATGGTAGTGAAATGGACTGGATACTTATGTCCAAAAGCTAAAATAGTATTGAGTGATAATACTCATCATGGAAGTTGCTTACATGTATTCAACAGAAGATATTATGGAGGTTGAATCTAATAAAACTTATCATGTAGTTTTGAGCAATCGGACATGTTCATGTAGATCATGGAATATCACACACATTCTTTGTAAGTGTAAGAGTAAAGTTTGATTTCCCGAAATGGGAATTTTGTTTGTATTGATAAGAATAACTTATTACAAACTAATAAATCAAAATTACAACAGAAGTAGAGGGAAGACCCTTCTTGTTTAACGTGGGGTCTTTGGTAGTGATAGGACGCCTCCCTCGGTGCTCGTGCCGAGTTTGCTTCCCTTGGACAATCCGATCGAAGTTGCGTGCAAGCTTCAGTACGCAATAGAAGCTTGATTGGGTGAGTTCAATCAATAGAGGCCTAACAAGTGCTTGAAGCTTCAGTACACAGTAGAAGCTTGATTGGATGAGTTCAATCAACCGATGCCAAACAAGTGCTTGTGCTTGTAGGTCGAAGATGCTAAGAATCCGGTCTTCTTGAATGACAAGAAGTCCGATCTTTAAAGACTAAGACTCCACCAATAGCATGCCTGGAATAAGGCTAATCTCGAGTCCAAGATGGTCTTGAGTTCTCTGTAATTCGTCCTCAAAGAGGTCGGTCCTAAGACCCTTTCTCTATGGCTGCTCATGGCCTTTTATAGAGAAGAAAGAGAGTGTAATCACTCCATTAAATCATAGGAAGTGACCATTTTCATACTGAGTATGGCCATGAGGAGAATCATGACCAAATCCCTTAAATCATAGGAAATGACTATTCCCGTGCTGGGTACGATCATGAGGATAACCAATTCCTTAATTTAAGGATTTGACTGCTCCCATGCTTTAAGTGGGCGGGTGAGAGGCTAAGCGAGCTGGTAAGGCTGTGCAGGCGAGCTTGGCCTTCAGGCGAGTCTGTGCAGGCTAGCTTGTGCATGCGAGGCTGGATCATGCAGGCGATCTTCAAGCTGTCAGGCGGGTTCTACAAGCTAGGCTGTGCAGGCAAACTTGCCTTCGGGCGAGGCTGGATCATGCAGGCAAGCTTCGAGCTATCAGGCGAGCTTGTGCAGGCGAGGCTGGATCATGCAGGCAAGCTTCAAGCATTAGGAGAGCCCAAGGGGATCGTCAGGCGAGCTCCCAGATGTTGGGCGAGCTTGCCTTGTGTAGGCGAGCTTCAAACATACAAGTGAGCTACAAGCGTGTAGGCGAGCTTGGGTTATGCAGGTGAGCTTCAAGCGTGCAGGTGAGCTTGGGCTATGCAGGCGAGCTCCCAACTGTCGAGCGAGCTTGCCTTGTGCAGGCGAGCGAGCTTCAAATATGCAAGCGAGCTTGGCAGGTGAGGCTGTGTAGGCGAGGCGAGCGAGCTTCAAATATGCAAGCGAGCTTGGCAGGTGAGGCTGTGTAGGCGAGCCAACCTCATTCAGGCAAGCTTAAAGCTTGAAGCCTTCAGGTGAGCTAAACTCCTTTGCAAGCGGGGTTGCTCTTCAGGCGATCTCCAGAATATGCTACGAAGAACAGGTCGTAACTTTCAAACCGTAATTCAGAATTAGAAGAAATTATATATGAAAATCGTCTATCTTGACGAGACGGGGCCAACCAAACCTCCGAGGGGGGTTTGCTGCCTCTGTTTTGTCAAATTCCTTACAGTTTGAGAGATATTAGTATTTTCCCCTTTTTTTGCTCTTTCGGGTGAGGTTTTAGCAGTCTTGTTCTGAACTTCTCTGATAGGGATTAAAGATAATTTTTATTGCCTACAATAAGCATATTTGTGTTGTAATTACTTAGATGGGACGTGATATTTATCATTATTGTGATTGGATTATGATTGTTGAAGCATTTAGAATAAGTTATGAACCAATCTTCTTTCCTATTCTATATTATGAGAAACGCGTTGTGCTGCCAGAAGACTGTCGGTTAAAGTCTCTCCTTACTAAAAAGACATGGAAGACCATGTACCAGATGAAGGAACTACATGTCGCTAAATACACTGTATGTTAATTGCTCCAGATATGACATGGAAGGTCATAATCTACAAACATGTAACAAGCCTATCTAGTTGTTAATCATATATGTATTAAATGCTAACCTTTTATATTAGTAGCTAACAATATGTAATGGACACTACCCTTTTGGATTGACTATTAATGTTGTGCATAATTTTGACCAAAGAATGAATGAATTAATAGTATGTGTTAAACATAAGTTGTGAAGTTTAGTGCTAAGTTGTTAAGTTTAGTCTTGAATATTACAGATTATTTGTTAGGGTTACAACTTGGTTGTTAAGATTACAACTTTGTTGTTAAGATTATGGTTTAGTTATAAGATTAGGGATTGGTTGTGAAGGTTGTAGCTTGGATTAGTTGTTAATGTAGGATCTGAAATAGATACACTTGAACACTAGAGGGGGGGGTGAATAGTGTTCTTTTAAAATTATTGCAAAGTAGATAATAAATTGCAAAGAAAAAATGGCAATCTCAGAAATTTGCAAACACAAACACAAGGATTTTATACTGGTTCCACCAAACTGGTGTACATCCAGTCCCCAAGCAAATCCCGCTTGAGAGTTTTCACTATGATTTTGAATAAACTTACAAAATCAAATGCAAACCTGACCAATTTGCAAGTTCCTGCAAATTGCAACACCAATTGACAAACTCCTTGTCAATTTGAACACCAATCTCTAACCCAAGAGATTAACCCTCTCACAACCGAGAGAAAACTTGTTGAAGAAGAACACAATGATCCTATAAGCCTTGAATGTGTAATAATGTGCAGCAGTGGCTTAGGATTCTTTTAATCTTTGTAAAATTTCCTAATTGATTTGTTTTTGATGAAAGTATATAGGCAATTTCAGAAACTCTTCTTTTTCAGAAAATCAGAATGTTTTTCACTTAGGAAATTGCTCAAGAATCAAAGCTTATGGGTATGTATATTTTTCCAATTTTTCTGAACAAATAACCTATATATACCCCTTGAAAAGACAAGTTTTTAAAGTTTGAAAACGTTTAAAAACGGCCAAAAACTGTCAAATATTCAAATTCTGAAAACTGAAAAACTGTCTCTTGTAGTCGACTACTGTAGTCATTAGTCGACTACACTGAGTTCAGACAGACTCTGTGTTTTCGGAAAATGTTCTCAGTAGTCGACTATAATGATAATTAGTCGACTACACTGAGTTCAGACAGAAACTTGAAAATTTATATTTTTCTTCAGTAGTCGACTACTGTAGTCATTAGTCGACTACACTGTAAAAAGACAGAAACTTATGTTTCTGTCAAACATCTCAGTAGTCGACTATAATCTCTATTAGTCGACTATACTGTAAAAAGACAGAAACTTGTATTTGAGTTATATACATGAGTAATCGACTACTATCCTAATTAGTCGACTATTAAGATCAAAAATTCAGAAATAATGAGTTTTTATAATTAAGTTTTAACTATTATTCTAATGGTTAACATAGGGGATTTCTATAGTTAACCAACACACTAAGCCTGTGTTAGTGTATTCTAAAAATGTGTGTGTGTGCGTGTGTGTGATCAAGGCTTGTACAAATATTCTAAGCAAAGAAAAATTCAAATACATTATCTTTTGTTCTTCATTTTCTTCACTTCAAAATGCCTTGATATTCACTTGCACTTGTACATATTCTGATATTGAAATCTGCATATGAAAGTTAGTGCACACAAAATATAAATTGTTATCATCAAAACATTATCATGGAGAAATGATATTCAACATTCTCCCCCTTTTTGATGATAACAAATAATTTATGCATCATATTAAATTTTAAAACATGTAATACTTACTCCCCCTGCATATATGCAAAGTTTTTAACATTCATAATAAAAAATATAAAACTTAACTATTTCTCCCCCTTTGTTATCAACAAAAAGAAGAAGAACCTAAACATAACATAATTTCGTCAACATGAGTTAACACTTCAAACAAATCATCAAGGTTATGAACATAGTCCATAACTTCACCCATCCATATTGGTAGGCAAAGACTTGCCATAAAGACCACAAGTTCCATAATGTTCATCACCATTATCTGTTTAAAATATATAGCAGTTATATTAACGAACAAAATAGTAGCAAACTTAACACATATAATAGCAAACTTTTCATAATAGCAGGCTTAACACACAGTTATATTGTAGCAAACTTGACATAAAAGCAACATAACCACATAGTTTTAAACATAATAACAACCACATAGTTTTAAACATAAGAACATAATTGTTTTGACCAAAAAACAGAAACAAATTCTAAGGTGCTGGAGGAGGTTGTTGGCCTTGAAAATATGAATTAAGCTTTGAGTCCAAGTCTTCAAACTTTTTGATTAGGTCTTCTTGATTGCTGATGATATATCTGTTTTGTGCATATATAGCTCGTTGACCTGTTTCCAGTTCTAGGATACGTGCACTCAAAGTATTGTATTGCACGTCTGAAAAACATGAAGGTTCAGTAGGAAATGGTGGAGGTTGACTTGAAGAGGCTCCAGCTTGAGTTGAGGTTTGTGGAATATCTTCTTGTTGAAGTTCAGGTTCATTTTGAACAGGTTCATTTTGAGGATTGTGATCTTGGATTTCAAAATTTGTCAATTTCATCCTAGTTAGGGCATTTGAATCAAAAAATTCAATTGAACGGACAACAGATTTTTCAGATTTGAGATCAACATGGAATTTATCAAAGATCTTAGTCAGGAATGCACCATAAGGAAGAAATCCTCTAGGAATGGTCAGAAAATTATCAAAATAAACCTCAGCCCAATTAACTTGAATATTTCCCATAATAGCATATATAGCTTTTGCTAATTCTAGGGAAATGAAATGAAAACTTCCAGTTTTTGGAAATAAGTTATAGGCTAGGATACGAGCAATGAACCTAGGAAATGGACGAAGTTTGTTTGAATTGTTCAAAGGTTTTCCATGTCCTGGAAGAAATATGTGATTGGATAGCAAGTCTGAATCATTCATCCTAACAGAGCTAAGAGAAACTCCTTGATAAGGAATGTTGAATATTTTACCAATTGTTTTAGTAGTTAATTCAATCTCCATTCCTTTAACAAGGGTTTTAATTTTTTCAGAACCACCAATTGTACCCACACGTTCTATATTGGTATAGAACAGTTGCACAAGAAATGGGTATGATGGTTTCTTATTTTCAGCAGAAAATAACTCAAGCAAGCCCACATTTTCAAAATAAGAACTAAAGTTCCATGGGATGAAATCATCGAACTTCACAAATCGTCCTGTAAGAATTTCTAAAGTTGAAAGTCTGTTAAATTCTTCCAATAATTCAGGACTTCTTAAATAAACAATGATTTCATCATTGAGAGAACTGTGAGTTTGCTTAGCTTTCTTAGATCTAAACATGATGAACTAGATAAATAACAAGAGAATGAAAGATCAAGTTTAGAAGTATACCCCAAACAGTAGAAACCCTAGAATAGCCGACTATAGCCTGGATTAGTCGACTAATGAGCCTGATAGCTTGACAAGATTGAAAGACAAATAAAGAAATTGATGAGGAAATTTTAGAAACAAGAAAAGCCCTAACCTGGAATCGGTGAAACTGAAGAGAAGAAGATGGGGAAGATGGGTTTTCGGTTTTGGGTAGAGTTAGTGGGTTATTTTTGCTTTTTAATTTATCTTTTAATAATGTAAGGTTTAGATTAGATGGTAAATAGAATGTAGGGTCAAGATTAAATTTTAGATGAATGGTTAGGATTGGTGCAGTTAAAAATGAATGGTTTAGATGATTTTTACTAAAGTAAAACGGGTAGGGTTATTGGATATTGGGTTTAAAACATAAAAAATCCACTTTTCTTAATAAACTAAAGGTTCAGAATTAGTAGTCGACTAATAGTCAAAATAGTCGACTATACTGTAAAAGATAGAAGGTTAAGTTTTAGTTTTTAACTCTGAGTAGTCGACCAATATGTGAATTAGTCGACTACACTGTAATCAACAGAGAGTATTTTTAAGATTTTACATTGAGTAGTCGACTATAAAGGTAAGTAGTCGACTATAATCTGATTTTTCAGAAAAATAGTTTGTAAGAATTGTGCATGTAGTCGACTATAAGTTAGATTAATCGACTACTTAAGGTTTAAATTTATGTATTTTTGTTTTAAAAATTAATTTAAATCTTCAATTGAACATATACCTAATTCCCTTCTTAATTTAACATAAACTTCTTCTTTTAGTGGTTTTGTTAATATATCTGCAATTTGTTTATCTGTAGGTATAAACTCTAATGATATGTCACCTTTAAGAACATGATCACGTAAAAAATGATGTCTAATATCAATGTGTTTTGTACGTGAGTGTTGAATAGGATTTTTAGATAAATTAATTGCACTAGAATTATCACACATAATAGATGATATGGGACAATTTATGCCATAATCAGTTAAAGTTTGTTTCATCCATAATATTTGTGCACATGCAAGACTTGCAGCAATATATTCAGCTTCAGTTGTTGATAATGATACTGAATTTTGTTTCTTACTAAACCAAGATACAAGTGAATGTCCTAAGAAATGACATGTTCCACTTGTACTTTTTCTATCAGATTTACATCCGGCAAAATCAGCATCACTATATGATATTAAATCAAAAGAACTATGTTTTGGATAAAATAAACCATAATTTGTAGTATCTTTAATATATCTAAATATTCTTTTTACTGCTTTAAGATGTGAAACTTTAGGATTTGATTGAAATCTTGCACATAAACATACACTAAACATAATATCAGGTCTACTAGCAGTAATGTAAAGAAGTGATCCAATCATACCTCGATAGAGCTTTTGATCAACATTCTTACCATTTTCATCTTTGTCAAGAGATGTTGTAGTGCTCATAGGTGTTGGTTTGCTTGTTGAATTTTCCAATCCGAATCTTTTAAGTAAATCTTTTGCGTACTTGCTTTGATTGATGAAAATTCCTTCTTTCAATTGTTTAATTTGAAGTCCAAGAAAGAAATTTAGTTCACCCATGTGACTCATTTCAAATTCATCCTGCATATTCTTAGCAAATTCTTGACAAAGATTATTGTTAGTAGAACCAAAAATAATATCATCTACATATATTTGAATTAGTAAAATATCTTTATTTATTTTCTTAATAAACAATGTTGAATCAACTTTTCCAATATCAAAACCTGAAGTTAAAAGAAATTTCTTTAATCTATCATACCATGCACGAGGTGCTTGTTTAAGACCATATAATGCTTTCTTAAGTTTAAAAACATGATTTGGAAAACTTTCATGTTCAAAACCTGGAGGTTGTTCTACAAAAACTTCTTCATTTATAAAACCATTTAAAAAAGCACTTTTAACATCCATTTGAAATAATTTAAAATTCATAAAACATGCAAATGCAAGTAAAATCCTAATTGATTCTAATCGTGCAACTGGTGCATAAGTTTCATCATAATCAATTCCTTCTTCTTGATTATAACCTTGAGCAACTAATCTAGCTTTGTTTCTAACAACTTGACCAAATTCATCTAATTTGTTTCTAAAAATCCATTTTGTTCCAATAATGGATTTATTTTGAGGTCTAGGTATAAGATCCCAAACATTATTTCTAGTAAATTGATTAAGTTCATCTTGCATAGCAATTATCCATGAATCATCAAGAAGTGCTTCTTTTATATTTTTAGGTTCAATAGTTGAAATAAAAGCATTATGAGCAATCAAATTAAAATGTGATCTAGTAGTTACTTTGTCAGATATATTTCCTATAACTAAATCATGTGGATGATTTTTAACTTCTACAAAATCTTTAGGTAAATCATTTTGTAGATTATCATCTTTTGTAATATCTATCATAGGAGTATCTTGTATGGTATCAATTACATCATCATCATTATTTAGTATAATAGGTATTTTTGAAAAACTTTCATTAAAAGAAACATGTAAAGATTCTTCAATAACTTGTGTTCTTTTGTTATAAATTCTATATGCTTTACTGTGATTAGAATATCCAACAAAAATTCCTTCATCGGATTTTGAATCAAATTTATCTAAGTTATCCTTTGTATTTAAGATAAAACATTTACAACCAAAAACTTTAAAGTAAGATACTTTAGGAATTTTGTTATAAAATAATTCATAAGATGTTTTCTTTAAAATAGGTCGTAATAAAACTCTATTTAATACATAACATGCTGTTGATACGGCTTCTGCCCAAAAATATTTAGGTAAATTACTATCACATAACATGGTTCTAGCACATTCTTGTAAGGTTCTATTTTTCCTTTCTACAACTCCATTTTGTGGAGCAGCTCGAGGAAAAGAGAATGTGTGTGATATACCATGTTGATCACAATAATTTGCAAATAATTCATTTTCAAATTCACCTCCATGATCACTACGTATAGAGATAATAGAAGTTGATTTTTGATTTTGAATTTTCTTGCAAAATATAGAAAACTCATTAAAAGCATCATTTTTATGTTTAAGAAAAATTACCCAAGTGAATCTAGAAAAATCATCAACAAGAACAAATGCATATCTACTTCCATTTAAAGATGCTACTCTAGATGGACCAAAAAGATCTATATGAATTAATTCTAATGGTCTATTTGTAGATATTATGTTTTTAGATTTAAAAGAAGATTTGTGCATTTTTCCTTGTTGACATGCATCACAAAAATTATTTTTAAATGACATCTTAGGCAAACCATTTACTGAATCATTTTTAGAAATCTTAGACATATGTTTAAAGTTAACATGTCCAAAACGTTTATGCCATAAAATAGAATCATTAGATGATGCAATAAGACAATGTTCATTTGAAATATTATTCATTGATAACACATATATGTTATTTTTTCTATAACCTTTAAAAATAATGGTTATTAAATCAATATCATAAATTAAGCATGATTCTTTTTCAAAAACAATTTTATAACCTTTATCACAAAGTTGACTAATACTTAGTAAATTATGTTTAAGACCATTAACTAATAAAACATTATCAATGATAGGTTTGTTTGGATTACCTACGGAACCAATACCGATGACTTTTCCTTTGTTGTTATCTCCAAAAGTAACGGTACCTCCATCCTTGTTTTGAAAAGATGACAACAATTGAATATTTCCAGTCATATGTTTAGAGCAACCACTATCTAAAATCCACCTATCTTTCTTGGGTACCTGAAAAAATAAACATTTACATTTTGGTACCCATACTATGTTGGGTCCTTTAAATTAGCCTTTAGGAAACCAAACCCATGAAGAGTTTGATTTACTTAAATAATTAGATGATAAACAAATATTTTTAATAAAATCAGAAATATAAAAATTCTTATTAAAAGAAGATAATTCTTTTGGAACCCAAATAGAAAAGAATTTTGATTTCTTTTTATACAAATTTTCATATTTATAATCATGCAAATCACAAGAAGGTTTTACAAAAATTGTATTCTTTGATTTGTTTTTATTAATTTGAAAACCTAATCCTTTTGTCTTTTGTGATTCTCTTTGAAAAGAAAGAATATTATTAAGATTTTCTTTTCCTTTATTAAATTTGCTTACATTTAAACATATATCTTCATATCTTGATTTAAAAGAAGAAATATCTTTATCTAAACTATTAATTCGAATATTTAACTTATTACATTCTGATTTTAAATATTTATTTTCATTAGATAAATTATCATTTTCTTTTAGTAAAGAAAAATTTTCTTCTTTTAATTCAACTAATTGAGAATTAGTATAAGTAGAGGAATTTAAATCTGAAATTTCTTCACGTAACCTTTTATTCTCACCTTTAAGAAAATTATGTGAAATTTTTAATCTTATAAAAGTTTCATATAATTCATTAAAAGCATCTAAAAGCTCTTCATTTTCACTTACATCATCTTGTGCCATGAAACACATGTGAGCACTTTCCTTTTCTTCAATTTCTTCATCTGAGGATGATTCATCACTATCATCCCAAGTGACCGCCATTGCTTTCCTCTTCTTGTTATTTTGAATATTGTTGAAGTTGTTGAAATAACTTGATTTTTGTTTATTCTTCAACATTGGACAATCTTTCTTCATATGCCCTGGTTTATTACACTTAAAACAAAGAGGGTTAGTTGAATTTGAATTCTTAAATTTAAAATTACCTCTTTTGATGAATTTTCGAAATTTTCGTGCAAACATGCCCATTTCTTCATCATTATCATCTGAATCTTCTTTATCTGAAGTAGTATTAAATGCAAGAACTTTCTTGTTCTTAGATTCTTCATCATTCTTCCTATCTTCAAGTTGTACTTCATATGCCATAAGATTACCAATAAGATTTTCAACCGTAAGAGTTGACAAATCATTGGCTTCTTCAATAGCGGTAACTTTCTTTTCCCATTGTGGAGTAAGTGAACGAAGTATCTTTCTTACCATCTCCACTTGAGTATATGTTTTTCCAAGACCAATAAGAGAATTTGTGATGTCGGTGAATCTTGTGAACATTTCTCCAATAGTCTCATTTTCCTTCATCTTGAATAATTCAAATCTGTGCACAAGAACAGAAATTTTAGACTCTTTAACTTTAGTAGTACCTTCATGAGTTACCTCGAGTGTGTGCCAAATATCATATGCGGATGTGGCCGTTGACACCCTATTGAACTCATTCTTGTCAAGTGCACAAAATAAGGCATTCATTGCTTTAGAATCCAAATTCGCATTGTTCCTTTGAGATGTAGTCCATTCCGCGAAAGGAGTTGTTGGTTTCTCATATTTTGTTTCAACGACGTTCCAAAGTTCGTAGCCAAGAGATTGGAGATAGATCTTCATCCTACACTTCCAGTAGTTGTAGTTCGTGCCATCGAACATTGGAGGACGATTTGTAGAGTGACCTTCCTTGAATTGTGATGTATTTGACAATGCCATCTTTCACCTTGCTCTGATACCAAATGTAGGATCTGAAATAGATACACTTGAACACTAGAGGGGGGGTGAATAGTGTTCTTTTAAAATTATTGCAAAGTAGATAATAAATTGCAAAGAAAAAAATGGCAATCTCAGAAATTTGCAAACACAAACACAAGGATTTTATACTGGTTCCACCAAACTGGTGTACATCCAGTCCCCAAGCAAATCCCGCTTGAGAGTTTTCACTATGATTTTGAATAAACTTACAAAATCAAATGCAAACCTGACCAATTTGCAAGTTCCTGCAAATTGCAACACCAATTGACAAACTCCTTGTCAATTTGAACACCAATCTCTAACCCAAGAGACTAACCCTCTCACAACCGAGAGAAAACTTGTTGAAGAAGAACACAATGATCCTATAAGCCTTGAATGTGTAATAATGTGCAGCAGTGGCTTAGGATTCTTTTAATCTTTGTAAAATTGCCTAATTGATTTGTTTTTGATGAAAGTATATAGGCAATTTCAGAAACTCTTCTTTTTCAGAAAATCAGAATGTTTTTCACTTAGGAAATTGCTCAAGAATCAAAGCTTATGGGTATGTATATTTCTCCAATTTTTCTGAACAAATAACCTATATATACCCCTTGAAAAGACAAGTTTTTAAAGTTTGAAAACGTTTAAAAACGGCCAAAAACTGTCAGATATTCAAATTCTGAAAACTGAAAAACTGTCTCTTGTAGTCGACTATTGTAGTCATTAGTCGACTACACTGAGTTCAGACAGACTCTGTGTTTTCGGAAAATGTTCTCAGTAGTCGACTATAATGATAATTAGTCGACTACACTGAGTTCAGACAGAAACTTGAAAATTTATATTTTTCTTCAGTAGTCGACTACTGTAGTCATTAGTCGACTACACTGTAAAAAGACAGAAACTTATGTTTCTGTCAAACATCTCAGTAGTCGACTATAATCTCTATTAGTCGACTATACTGTAAAAAGACAGAAACTTGTATTTGAGTTATATACATGAGTAATCGACTACTATCCTAATTAGTCGACTATTAAGATCAAAAATTCAGAAATAATGAGTTTTTATAATTAAGTTTTAACTATTATTCTAATGGTTAACATAGGGGATTTCTATAGTTAACCAACACACTAAGCCTGTGTTAGTGTATTCTAAAAATGTGTGTGTGTGCGTGTGTGTGATCAAGGCTTGTACAAATATTCTAAGCAAAGAAAAATTCAAATACATTATCTTTTGTTCTTCATTTTCTTCACTTCAAAATGCCTTGATATTCACTTGCACTTGTACATATTCTGATATTGAAATCTGCATATGAAAGTTAGTGCACACAAAATATAAATTGTTATCATCAAAACATTATCATGGAGAAATGATATTCAACAGTTAAGATTAAGACTTAGTTGTTAAGGTTACAACTTAACAGATTAAGACTTAGTTGTTAAGATTACATCTTAGTTGTTAAGGTTACAGCTCGGTTGTTAATGTTACAGCTTAGTTATTAAGGTTGCAGGTCGGTTGTTAAGATTAGGGATTAATTATTAAGGTTACAGCTTAGTTGTTAAGGTTACAGCTTATTTGTTAAGGTTAGGAATTACTTTTTAAGGTTACAACTTAGTAGTTAAGGTTACAGCTTAGTCGCTAAGATTAGGGATTGATTGTTAAAGTTACAACTTAGTTGTTAAGGTTACATCTTGATTGTTAAGGTTACGGCTTGGTTGTTAAGGTTAAGAACTAGTTATTAAGGTTAGAGATTACTTGTTAATGTTAGAGATTACTTGTTAATATTACGTCTTAGTTGTTAAAGTTATATCTTAGTTGTTAAGGTTACAACTTAGTTGCTAAGGTTAGAGATTGGTTATTATGGTTGTAACTTAGTTGTTAAGGTTACAGCTTGGATTAGTTGTTAAAGTTAAGGCTTAGTTGTGAAGGTTATAGATTGGTTGCTAAGATTACAGCTTGCTTATTTAGGTTAAGATTAGATGTTAAAGTTACGTCTTAGTTGTTAAAATTACAGTTTAGTTATTAAGATTATGGATTAGTTATTAATGTTACAGCTTAGTTGTTAGGATTGCAACTTGGATTAGTTGATAAGGTTACGACCATAAAAATAAATATTTACAGGCATAATATTTACAATAATATTTACAACAATTAATAGTGTTTTGGGAACCAATTAAAATTATCTTTCAAGGTCATTATCATCATGTTCACTAAGAAGTATTTTCTTCATACTCTCCTCAATTAGTAAATAAATGGCTAGCTTCGCTTGTATGACCCATGTAGAGTGATCTTCAGGCGTGAGGATGCATGGGGCTTCTTCCTTCAATAATAGTTTTTATATATAGGTAGACATAAATCCCATAGTCATACTTAGACATAAACAAATATACATCATTAAAAATCACTCCCAGCATTAACAAAACAAAAATCTTAAAACAAATCTACAATATTAACAAACAATTGCTAAGGTTAACAACCAATCTATAACCTTAACAACCAGTTTACAACCTAAATAATCAATTAACAAGGAACTGTAACCTTAACAATCAATTCCTAAGATTAACAATCAATCTGTAAACTTAACAACCAATCTCTAAGGTTAACAACCAATCTGTAACGTTAACAACCAATCTCTGAGCTTAACAACCAATGTGTAATATTAACAATCAAACTTTAACCTTCACAACCAATCCCTAAAGTTATTAACCAACCAGTAACATTAAGAACCAAACTACAATACTAACAACCAATCTGTAATCATAACCATTATATAGGAAAGATACAGTTTTAGCAAACTTACGATCCCTTTTGTTCCTTACATGAAACTTCTTTAGCTTTGAATACAAGGAAGACATTATTCTTGTCACCAGTCTTTACTGTACTGTCGTCGCAGGGCGAGACAGACTTTTAGCTGTCGTCGCGCCACGCGAGACAGTCTTTACTGTCTCGCCAGTGCGAGGATACGAATGATGGGCGCCTCAACGATGACTCTGCGAAATGAGGTTTTAATGCCAGATCCGGATCAATTCATTGCGCACCCTTCGTGGCCCGCCTCCGCATTGGTCACCGACACCTCAAGCCCAGGCCCAGCACCATTCATATTGCCCTGGACAATAACATGAGAAATGATTTGCTTCCTCAGTAATTTCTTCAGATGATGACACCGAAGAAGTGTCCGAATCGGAACCCCTTCTAGATGCCAGCAAGCCAAAAGCACTAGCCAGATGTCAGTCGCCATAATTTTGTCAAGCGCTTCCGCTTAACAAGGCACATGAACCTTGCCAAGAGATCCCGGCTTTACAGCAGGAGTTCTATCCCTGCCCACAACATCGCCACAATAAGCCCTTTCTCCATCCGATGTCCTGTCGAAGCTCTTAGGCGCGCGTGACGCTACCAATCACCACTTGGCAAAGCACCGCATTAAAACTACCGTGACGTGCCAAACAATGCCTGAACCACTTTTCTTAAAAGCAAAGCAAAGCTGTTAGAAAACACCCGCTCCTCCCGCCGAACGACAATCTGCAAACACTGGAATGCCGACTCTCAGCATCCGAGCAGTTCGCAAAATGGAGTATTCCTTTTAAAGCAGTCGATGAAGCTCCAGCCGCCATATCTGGACAATAACCTCCTCGCCAGATGATAAAATCGACGGCTATCCGCCCCCCTAGTATTAAAAGATCAGCCCGAGCCGGTGCCTTAAGATGATTACAGCATCCAAACTTACTATGCATACACACAGAAGCCGCATTCCCTTCATCCCAGCCAATATTTGCTTTGCCGCACTCCAAAAATAAGATCCCAAGCCATTAATTGACTCCACGAGCCCCGTCATATGGCAAAACAAGCACCAAATAAAGACGCACCCTAACTCCATTCGGGATACAACTAACGCCCAGTATAAACCTGTTTCTCCCCTTAACTCGCAATGAGTATACGCAGTAGTAAACTGCCCCTTCTCGACCACTCCCGAAAGTAATAAGCAAGTACTAAACTGCCTTATCTTCCTAAAACGCTCCAACGGGTATAGGAGTATTAAAAATGTTTCCCTTGCTATATATCGCCGGAAGTTCCAAGAAGAATACTGATGCCCGATATTCTTAGGTGATAACCCAATCACTGTAAAAGTGCCATAAAATAAGACATCTACATATTAAACCCTAAATCTTACCAATCAATCCGCCACACACACTCCCCCCCATCCACCGGCACAACCCACACTTTCTCCGCGCGACACATCACGCACCGCACCCCTGCCTCGAACCACCCCAGCATACGCTGATAGAATGTTTTCGTTTACCCCAAATTCACCTAACTCTCGCCATGAGGTTACATATTGGTCTGGAGATTGCAGATACATCAATTTCTTGTAAAACAGTTTAATCTGCCTTCCCCTCCACAAAACCCCTCACGCGCAATCCAACACTCGCCATCGAACGCAACGCGCGGCAATACCACATAAACTCCCCGTCCCATGGATGTTAAAAATCATATCTAAACTCCCCACCATTTCATTGGCTCAAACCTTCCTCAACCTCAAGTTAGAGGCCACCAAAGCCAAAATCCCCATCTCGCATTCACTGCTACCCAATGAACGAAGAGGCCCACACAAAACACTCTACCGCGATCAAAAACCCTCTTCTACAATTTGGTTTCGCGTCTCCATAAACCCCACTTGGTTTCAAACCCTTACCTCCACAGATAGCCGACCACAACCAACAAAATCCCCACTCTTGATTCCCTTCCCCCCAAATGACAACGACGCGAGCCGTCCACTATTTATTGAAATAATCAACTTGTGACATTTTAATGTATTATTCAAACCAATCCAAAATTCTCTAAGCTGCAAGCCATCCCCCACTTGGCAGTTTTCCTTATGCACTAGAGAGACCTAGCCAATATAAAATTCGATCTCTCCTGATTCCAATCGGCAGCGTTCATCTGCTACCACACACAAAACCAACCGAGACCACCAAGAGCATTAGACACTATAAAAATTCTTCCTCTCCCAATTCTGCCAGGTTTATCGTCTAACCAACCAAACAACGAGACTAGCGAAGATAGAATATAAAATTCTTTCTCTCAATTCCGACGGTTATATACATCTCCTTCTTCACATTACCACAACAAACAATGCGATGCACCATGCCGCCCGCCGCACTACGATGATAAAAGATTTCTTCCCTCTCCAATTCTGGCGTTTGATCTCTACCAACAAAACAGCCAGACTAGCGCAGCCATACGAATATAAAATTCTTCCTCCTTCCGATTCAGGCTCGTTCTCTCCTAAAGCCACAAACAACGAGATCCAGAATCGCAATCTCATGGAGCATAGCAATATAAAAATTCTGTCCCTCTCCATCACTCCGCGCAGTTCACCATCTACCAACAAAAAAGAGCACCCAAAATACTCCAATACCGCGACACCGAGGGTCTAAAACTGGGTCTTCCCTACCTCTCAACAAGGACAGCTTTCTGGCCAGCAACTACTACTAGCCGCAATATTATTACAGCAATAACATTGAATACTCACAAATAGGTACCATGCAGTACTAAAACTCGCTCTTCCCCTCACCCTTCAAACAGCCCCGGAAGTTTCTGACCGAGAAATATCAACTCAAACAATATTCTTAAGAATAACGCTGAGCTACCTCCCCAACGCCCCGGTATACAAGAGTTTTAAAACTATTTCCCGAGAACTCCTAAAGAATACCTCAATGCAGTATAAACTGGTTCCTTCATGGAAGACTGATATAGTGCCACTTAACAATCTGCCCCCCCACCGCCCCCCCGGTTATCCAATTTGATTGTCACAAAAGACTGAATTCACAAGTACAAAATTCCAAGCCTTCAATTCAAGCATCCTGCACCCACCACGGATCAAACCGCGATGCCAACACGCCAACATCATTCTACCGAAAGCAATCTTAGCTATTCTACAAAGCAACTGAAATAGCACTTGAGAAGACAAAGAGATCAACGGCTGTCTGAAGCCCGCATCCCCATAAGTAATAGTCCGTATCTTAAATCCAAAGCATCCCCAGCAACATCCTCTATAAAAGATTGAGTCCCATGAATACATTTGGAGCGCGCCGGTATTCTGTAGCGCCGCTACAGCAAATGCTGTCTCGCGAGCTTGTTTTCTGCCAACTATTCCTAGAGGTTATAAATACCCCCCGAAGGCCATTTTTGAGGGGGGTTGATCATTTGGAGCACTTCAGAGCAGACAGAGCAGAGTTCTTGAGCTTCCGGCCATTCCTTGATATTCGAGCTTTGACTTGATTTCAAGAAGAACGACTATCTTACTTTGATAAGATATCGTTTCAAATTCTCACTTCGATAAACGAAGGAAGAATCATTAAACCCCTCACGATTCAATCAGAATCTGTGATTTGGTGGTCCACGAGTCAAAGCGCTCCCGGCACAGGCAAAGATCTCACGCAAGCAGCGATCCAAACAACGATCCTGCGTTTGTTTCTCAAGAGTTGTAATTTTTCCTTTGTTGTGTAAAAGGAGTCTTATAAAAAGGCTATCTCTTTTGAATTTATTGTAATCGACCGAAGATATAATGAATTCCACAGCAAAACCAACTTTTGACGCAAAAAAACTGGCGACCACAGTGGGAGCCAACGGTCTCGCTGTCGAGACCGTCGTGTCGCAGCCAATCAAGGTACCAGTTGAATCCATGATCGAGTATGAATTCGACCAAACCAAGTTTGAGGAATATATCTCATCGTCCTCTTCAAGATCTTCATTATCACGTAAGTACAAGAGGATCTCATCATTGAAGAAGACCTATACGCCAGAGAAGGCTAAAAGTGAAGCCTCTCATCCAATAGTTGTTGAGGTCATGCCTCGCAACATTATTCTGGCAACCCTCAAGGCCGGAAGCTCTACTCATGATCATTCCTCCCCAATTAAGGAGTCGTTCGATCGAAGTTCGCCAACTCTGACGAAGAGGGCTCGTCAGAGGCGACGCCAATACCGCGCTCGTCAATTGGCTAAGGCCTTGGAACAAACTGATGGAGTTCGTTATTATGCGGACTTAGAATCGAGGAGACATCAAGTGGTTCAGTTGTCTCAACGACCAACCACTCATATCTCTACTAAACTAACGACGGATGAATGGACTTTTGTCAAAAGGAATTGTTCGACCCTCAAAGAACGAATACAAAAGCGTCGTGCAAACACTGCTCATGCTCGTTCTCTCTCACAACAAAGACGATAAAGAAACAAGGAAACGGTGGCCAAAGAACCACCAAAACTCTGCAAAGTTTGGAGTCCAAAGTCTGGAGTTGTGCAAAATCAGCATTCGGAGCCCGTTAAGATTTCATGCCCACAAGGGGATGGTTCTAAACGTGTGACTCCCGACATAACCTTGGATCGTTCAAAGACAATAATAGGTTGTCCTGAGAATGCCAACAAGGTTTTACATCCTCAGAAGAAAACATGTTTGTCAAAAGACATCGTTATACCTGGGGGGTCATACCAACAGACGATAAGATTTTCCGGCAATCATACCGATGAATCATACTATCAAGCTAGAGGTATGAACAAGACTCGAAAGAGAACTGTCCGGGAAATGAACTCTCATTGTTCATGTGCGCGACTCATTAGAGCAATGCTATCAGAATGTGACTGTTTCAAACGAGAAGCCACCTCACGAAGAGTCTCGGTATTCCAGAGACTTTCTACTGAAATGTTGAAGCCTAAGCCGAGACATTTTCGCAAGAGAAAATCAGCTGCCAAAGATGATGAATTCCCTGAAGTCACCATCAATGTGGCTGATAAAAGAAAGTCTAAGCAGCATTCAAGTGACTCAAATTCCGACTTTTCCCCGAGAGGAAAAGTCAATCCAAGAATTGCTCAAAGGATGTCTCGACTCCAATTAGGAGCCATCAGACACAGAGATTACAAGAGAATGCAAGAAGGAATGTCCTCGGAGGATGAATTCTCGGACACTTGTTCCACAATCACTTCTGATGATACAATGTCTAGCACGGGACAAACCAGAGAAGTACTCACGATCACCTCTGATCAATTCGCTCAAATGCTTCAAGAAGCTCTAGCAAAACAACGTGAAGAAATTAGAGCTGAAATAAAGACAGAGATGGAGTTAGCTATCCAACAAATGAGAGAATTGCTAACTCAACGGCCTCAACCTCCTGAGTCCAGTCAGCGAGCTGAATCCAGCCGCCACACTCAGAATGTTGTAGATGACAGTGATCCAGAAGTGGATGAAGTCATTATGGTTGATACACCTCCCAATAGCAATAACGCTGGGGGTGGTTTAACACATCCTCCCAATAACGATATTGGGGGTGGTTCAATGGCGCCTCTTACAGGGGACGGTCTAACTCATTCTCCTCAACATCTTTCGAATGAAGATATAGACGATGACGAGAAAATGAAAGAGCTTGAAAACAAAATCAACGCTTTGATGACGGCTCAAGAAGTGAAAAAGACGGGTATTCCATGTCCCTATCCAAGAGAATGGAATTCAATACCATACCCGGCAAAATTCAACATGATTAACTTCACACCGTTTGACGGGAAGAGCTCGCCTACTCAGCACTTGATTTATTTCAGGTCTCATTTGGGCATGATCTCTGGAAATGAGGTTTTAATGGTCCGGTCATTCATTGGCACCCTTCGTGGGCCCGCCTTCGATTGGTACCGACACCTCAAGCCAGGGAGCATCAATTGCTGGAATAACATGGAAAGTTTGTTCCTCAGTAATTTCTTCGATGATGACACCGAAGTGTCGATCGGAACCCTTCTAGATGAGAAGCAAAAAGATAGAGAGTCAGTCGATAATTTTGTCAAGCGCTTCCGTAACAAGGCAATGAATTGCAGAGATCCGGTTACAGAGGAGTTCATCCTGCAAACATGCCACAATAACCTCTCCATCGATGTCCTGGAAGCTCTAGGGGTCGTACCATCCACCACTTGGAAAGAGTTAAAACTACGTGGTGAACAAGCTGAACACTTTCTTAAAAGAAAGAAAGCTGAGAAAAACCGGCCGACGACATCTGCAATCACTGGGAATGCGACTCTCGATCCGAGGTTCCAAAAGGAGTATTCTTTTAAAGATGATGAAGCTCCAGCCATATTGGAATACCTCCTCGCCAATGATAAAATCGAGCTACCGCCTATTAAAGATCAGGAGGGTGCTAAGATGATTACAGATCCAAACTACTATGCATACCACAGAAGGATTCTTCATCCCACCAATATTTGCTTTGGACTCAAAAATAAGATCCAAGCATTAATTGACTCCGGCGTCATATTGGCAAAACAAGCCAAATAAAGACGACCCTAACTCCATGGGATACACGAGTATAAACTGTTTTCCCTTAACTCCGAAGAGTATACGAGTATAAACTGCTTCTCGACACTCCGAAAAGTATAAGAGTATAAACTGCTTCTTCTAAAACTCCAACGGGTATAGGAGTATAAAATGTTTCCCTTGTATATATCGGGAAGTTCCCAGAAGAATACTGTATGCGATATTCTTAGGGATAACCCAATCACTGTAAAAGTGATAAATAAGACATCTACATTTAAACCCTAAATGTTAGAATGTTTTCTTTTACCAAATTCACTAACTCTCATGAGTTACTTTGTTGAGATGAGATTCAATTCTGTAAACAGTTAATCTTTCCTCACAAAACCCCTCACCGATCAAATCGATCGACGAAGGGTACACCAAAATCCGTCATGGATTAAAATCATTTAAACTCCCACATTTCATTTGGTCAAACCTTACTCAGTTAGGACCAAAGCCAAAATCCCCTCTCGATTCATTTAATGAACGAGAGGCCCACAAATCGAGCGATCAAACCTTTCTACAATTTGGATCGTCTCAAAACTCCCACTTGGTTAAAACCTTACTCAGTTAGGACCACAACCAAAATCCCCTCTTGATTCCTTCCATGAACGAGAGGTCCACTTTTAGTTGAATAATCAAACCTTGTGACATTTAAGATTATTCAAACCAATCCAAATTCTCTAAGTGAAGATCCCACTTGGAGTTTTCCTTTGCACTAGGAGATAGAATATAAAATTCGTCCTCTCTGATCATCGGGTTCATCTCTACCAACAAACAAGAGACCAGGAGATAGAATATAAAATTCTTCCTCTCCAATTCTGGGTTTATCTCTACCAACAAACAAGAGACTAGGAGATAGAATATAAAATTCTTCCTCTCCAATTCCGGGTTTATCTCTACCAACAAACAAGAGACCAGGGGATAGAATATAAAATTCTTCCTCTCCAATTCTGGGTTTATCTCTACCAACAAACAAGAGACTAGGAGATAGAATATAAAATTCTTCCTCTCCGATTCCGGGTTCATCTCTACCAACAAACAAGAGATCAGGAGATAGAATATAAAATTCTTCCTCTCCATCATCGGGTTCACCTCTACCAACAAAAAAGAGACCAAAATACTCCAATAGGACACGAGTCTAAACTGTTTCCCTACCCTCAACAGGAAGTTTCTGGAGAATACTACTCAGAATATTATTAAGAATAACTTGAATACTCCAATAGGTACATGAGTCTAAACTGTTTCCCTACCCTCAACAGGAAGTTTCTGGAGAATATCACTCAAAATATTCTTAAGAATAACCTGGCTACCTCCCAACGGGTATACAAGGTTAAACTATTTCCCGAGAACTCTAAAAATACATGAGTATAAACTGTGTTCCTATGAAGACTGATATAGTGATTAACAATGCGGTATCAATTTGATGACAAAAGCTGAATTCACAAGTACAAATTCCAGCTTCAATTCAAGATCCTGACAACGGTCAAGCGATGAACGCCATACCGAAAGAATCTTAGCTATTCTACAAAGCACTGAATAGACTGAGAGACAAAGAGATCAAGTGTTGAAGCCATCATAAGTAAGACCTATCTTATCCAAAGCATCCCAGAACTCCTCTATAAAAGATTGAGTCTGGAATACTTTGGAGGGGGTATCTGTAGGCGTCAAAAAATGCTGAAAGGAATCCAAACACAGCTCAAAAGGAAGTCATCCAAAATGTCAAAAAGAACACAAGTATAGACTGTCTCGCACGCGAGACAGTCTTTACTGTCTCGCACGCGAGACAGACTTGACTGTCTCGCCGTGCGAGACAGTCTTTACTATCTCGCGGGCGAGACAGACTTTTACTATCTCGCCCACACGAGACAGTCTTTACTGTCTCGCAGGCGAGACAGACTTTTACTGTCTCGCCCACGCGAGACAGTCTTTACTGTCTCGCAGCAAACACTGTCTCGACAGCCGAGACAGCAAATGCTGTCTCGCGAGCTTGTTTTCTGCCAACTGTTCCTAGAGGTTATAAATACCCCCCGAAGGCCATTTTTTAGGGGGGCTGATCATTTGGAGCACTTCGGAGCAGACAGAGCAGAGTTCTTGAGCTTTCGGCCATTCCTTGATATTCGAGCTTTGACTTGATTTCAAGAAGAATGACTATCTTACTTTGATAAGATATCGTTTCAAATTCTCACTTCGATAAACGAAGGAAGAATCATTAAACCCCTCACGATTCAATCAGAATCTGTGATTTGGTGGTCCACGAGTCAAAGCGCTCCCGGCACAGGCAAAGATCCCACGCAAGCAGCGATCCAAACAACGATCCTGCGTTTGTTTCTCAAGAGTTGTAATTTTTCCTTTGTTGTGTAAAAGGAGTCTTATAAAAAGGCTATCTCTTTTGAATTTATTATAATCGACCGAAGATATAATGAATTCCACAGCAAAACCAACTTTTGACGCAAACACAATTAACCCTTAACAACCAATATCTAACATTAACAACGAGTCTGCAAAGCTAAAACTAATCTGTAACCTTAACATTTGTAGCGTAAACTTAACAACCAATTTGTAATCCTAACAACAAATATTCAACCTTAACAACTAGGAGATGACCTTAAAAGAAAAATAATAAAATTATAATATGAGCTGAATACTTACTTGTTGCACCTGCAAATACCAAAATGATTGAGAATTTTATCCTCCTCTTCTATCAGCTTGGTAGTAGCATCTGCCAATATTTTAAATTTATGTAAAATTGTGGGGGTACTGATCATAAAATCTAGTGATGAAATCTTTAGGAAAGAGAATCCTTGCATTTAAGTCTTTGAAAAACTTTTCTTCTTCCTCACGCATACGACAATATATAAACGTTTTCTAAATTTCAAGGGAATCACCATGTAGCTCAGCAAGCTGCAAATTACTTTTTCCCCCACATTTTGCTTTTCTTTGATTGCCTTCTTCTTCCCTTCAGTGTAAAGGGTAACTACGTGTTTTGAAGGCTTCAACATCCTTCTGGTTCTTCTTCTTTTAAGGGGTGCAAGCACCCTTATAATCCTCTTTCTCTTATTCTATTTTTTCCTTCATCCTAACACTGAGAGGGACTTCTTCATCATCTATCATATTTCCTTCATCATCAGTAAAAAAATCAACTTCTGATGGAGAGACTTTCTCTGGTGGAGGGACTTCCCTCTTAATATCAATGTCAACCATGTCAGGTGGAGGGACTTCTTCTGGTGGAGGGACTATCCTCTCAATCTCAATATCAGCCATGTCAGGTGGAGTGCCCAAGACAAAAAACAAGATTTTCAAACTATAATTAATAAAAAAAACTTTAAGCTAAATTAGCCTTAACAAACAACTATAAGTTTGACAACCAATATATAACCTTAACAGCCAATCCATATTCTTAACAACAAAGCTATAATCTTAACAAACAATCGTAAACTTCACAACCAATCTTTAACATTAAAAACCAATCCATATACTTAACAACAAAGCTATAACCTTAACAAACAACCAGAAACTTCACAACCAATCTTTAACCTTATCAACCAATCCATATACTAACAACAAAGCTATAGCCTTAACAAACAGCCGCAAACTTCACAACCAATCTTTAACATTAACAAGCAATCCATATACTTAACTATAAAGCTATAACATTAACAAACAGCGTTATAAAAAACACCCTGGGTGGCCGCCTAGGTACCTACCTAGGCGGAGACGGTGCCCAAGGCGTTTAAAAAAGCCTTGAGTGGCCACCTTTAGGCGCTGGGAGTGCCTAGGCGGCCGCCCAGTTCTAAGTGGGCTGCTTAGGCGGCCCGCCCCACAATTAAAAGAAAAAAAAAGGCTAAAACCCCCAAAGGTCCAAACCCAAAACCCAAAACCCAAACCCAAAACCCAAACAAAATAAACTATGTAACCCTAATTCTCACTCACCCGACGCCGCACGAAATTTTCATTGACCGAACTCGTCTTCAACCTCGTCCAACTCGTATTCATCCTCGTCGAAGCTCGAACTCATCTTCAACCTCATCTTCAACACAGCACAAAATTTCCATTGATCGAACTCGTCTTCAACCTCGTTGAACTCGTCTTCATCCTCGTCGAAGCTCAAACTCATCTTCAACCTCGTCTTCGATCTTCAACCTCTGAGCTTCAACGTCATCTTCGAACTCGTCGAAGCTTCGTCTTCAACCTCCGAGCTTCAACCTCATCTTTGAACTTGTCGAAGCTTCTTCTTCAACCTCCGAGCTTCATCTTCAACCTCTGAGCTCGTCTTCAACCTCTGTTCTGTTCCTCATCGAAGCTCGAAGTCGTCGAATCCTCTTGAGTCTCGAGGCCCTTCGGAGTCCGCTTCATCCCTGTAACAAGGTAACTAATTGATTTCATTTACTATAATTACCCTATATTTTAACGTGATAGCTTCCTACAGTCCTACTCATTAGTCATTAGAGATCTTCTCAGTAGATATTTTAGAAGAATAGTGCTTTATTAAATAGGACTGAAAGAGTACAGTTGATTGGTACATATGAATTGTAAAGACAAGAATAATAGAGAAAGAGAACATGGTTGGTGAATTTTGATATCTTTTGGAAATCCCATATAACATTAAAACAGCCAACATGGCTGATGCCTAATTTGTACACGTGTATACATATTTGTTGTATTTTTGTACTCAGTATGTTGTTAAAAGTGTTGATGCCTCCAGCGAAGGAGTCTACGGGTTCCACCACTATCCCCGTACCCCCCGTGAAAGATAGAAAAAACTCAGGAGACATTGGTTGGGAGTTTGGATTTTTTCCGGACCAAAAAATTTGAATATTATGCAATGCCGACTATGTGGACACAAGGTGAATGCGGGGATTCGTCGATTTAAGAAGCATCTTGCAGGGCTGAGGGGGGACACCAAACCATGTTTGCAGATTAGTGAAAAAGATAAACATAGGGTGAAAGAAGTGATTGATGCTAATTTGAAGAAGAAGCAAGCTAAGGAGAGGCACACTATAGAATTAGAAGAAGAACTTCATACGACGAGGCCGTGTGATAAAAAAAGATGAAAATGAAACCATCTCTCCTTCCATATGCGATGGATCTTCAAAGAGGTCTAGAGAGCCTACTGTTGGGCCGATAGACGCTTACGTCGCTAGTGATCCAGAGCTAGCGAAAAAGTTGAAAGGGAAAATGAAGCAGACAGGAGTAAAAGATTCTTTCCTGAAGGAGAAGAGAGATTGGGTGCATGATCAGTTAGCTACTTGGACATATGAAAATGTTATCTCCTTTTATGTCATCTCCATGGATTCCTTTCTGAAGGCATGCATGGCTATTGGAGACTATGGACCGAGCTACAGGCCCCCAGCATGTACATGTTGAGGGAGCTTCTATTGTGAAGAGCCGTTGAGAGAACAAAAGTCTCCTTAAAGACGCATGAGGAGAAGTGGGGCAAGACTGGATGTTCCATTATGACTGATGCTTGGTCGGACAGAAAGATGCGGTCGGTAATGAATCTATGCATCCACTGCAGATCGGAGACAACTTTTTATAAGTCGATTGAAACCAAAGAGAAGGCACATACATGACAATATATATTTGAGTGGGTTAATACGACTATTAAGAAGATTGGAGCTGATAAAGTCATTCAGTTGTCACGGATAATGCAGCTGCAAATATGGCCATGAAGTAGCTTTTATATAGGGTGAGGGCGAGGATTTTTTGGACTAATTGAGCAGCACACATTGTTGACCTGATGCTTGAAAGCATTAGGAAGTTGAGTTTATTCAAAGGAGCAATTGAAAAGGCGAGGACGCTCACCGTCTTTATCTATAGTTATCACAAGACTTTGTCTATGATGCATCGCATTTGTGACAAAAGGGACATTGTAAGACCTGAAGTTACTCGTTTTGCCACTAAATTTTTGACTCTACGGAGTCTTCTTGAGAAGAAAGGGAAGTTGAGATATATGTTTTCTGATGAAGAATGGGTGAGATGCAAGCTTGCAAACTCCGCTAAAGGCTCTAAGGTAGAGGTAATTTCTATGAGTGATAGTTGGTGGACGGTGGTGGCCAAGATCTTGAAGGTGTATGCTCCTATTTTTCGATTGTTAAGGGTACTCGATAGTGACTACAAACTCTCAATGGGATTTGTGGTGGGGATACTTGAAGATATAAAGAAGGAGATTATTCAAGTTTTCAAGAATAAGGAGAAGGATTTCAAGCCCGTGATTAATATTATTGATAGGAAGTCCAAGGATCAGCTTTTTTCTCCCTTGCATATGGCTTCTTACTACCTCAACCCTTACTATTTTTATAGGGATGATGTAGTGAAGAACTGCAAAAGGGTGAAAGATGGATTTCTAGATGTGGTGGAGTTGTTTTATCCTTATGTAGAGCAACAAGTTGAAATTCATACTCAAGAGTTGGAGAGATACAGAGAAGGAAAGAGTTCATTTTCTAGGATTGGAGCGGTGAAGGCTAGAGAGAAATCAGACTTGAACCCAGGTAAAATAATTTTAGAAATTGAATCATTTATGACTTATAAGTTATATATTGTGTCATTGTGGTAGTGAATCAACTAATAATATATTATTTTTTGTAGCTAATTGGTGGTATTTGCATAGTGGTGATTGTCCCTTCATGCAAAATATGGCTAACAAACTTCTTAACTTGACAAGCAACTCTTCTGGTTGTGAAAGGAATTGGAGCACATTTGAGGGGGTAAACTAATTTCTATACTTATGAAAATTATGAAATTCTTCTTAGTTATGTTTTCTAATTTGTGTCCTTTACTTTTAAAGATCCATACGAAGAAGAGGAATAGATTGAAATCGAAGAGGTTAGAGGAACTGATCTATGTGAAGTTTAACTTAAAGCTCAACCAGAAGAATAGGAGAGGAGAAAACAAGAACCTACTGCTATCTAATGATCGTAGTAAGGAACGGGCATGGATCCTAGAAGGAGCAGGCTCTAATGATGAGGAAGAAGTTTATCCGGGCTCAGGCCTTACTTGGAGGATGGTAGAGGGTATATCGAGAGCGGCGGAGAATAGGAGGAGTTCTAGGCTAGCAGGACCTTCAAGTGCTTCTACTTCAGTGATGGATGATGGAGAAGATTCTCTTATCTCAGATGATGTTGTTTCAGACGAGGAGGAGGATTGTGTGGAGATGGATTCTGGAGAGGATAGTGATGATGGAGTAAAGGAGGAACTTCATGATGATGATGATGTTTGATGATGAGATTAGATTAGATGCATATTGTTAATTCATTATATTAGATCTAGACTATTCTTATTTGACTGTCTTTTTGCTGATATTTTGGGACCTAAACTTCTAGTTATTAGATATTATATGTCTTGCCATTTAGTATGTATGCATCTTTGATTGACTATTATAGTTTGGATAGCATATGTGTTGGTATTTTTGTATTTATGCATTATTGATTAAGTATATATATATTTATCTTTAAGTTTCATAATTAAAAAATAAAAAAGAAAAAAAATGCCCAGAAACCGTTTAGGCGCCCACCTAGGTGTCTAAGTGTCGGGCGCCAAGTCCGACGCCTAGGAGCGCCCAGTATTTAATGTAACATTATTAACAAATAATCATAAACTTCACAACCAATCTTTAATCTTAACAATCAATCTATATACTTAACAACAGACCTACAGTCATGTCAACTAATTTGTAAGCTTAACAACAAAATGATATAATTCACAAGTAATAATAAACTTAGCTAACCTATACAAGTTTGTTCCTCCATCACTGTGGACACCTTCTCAGTGTTGGAAACCTCTCCTGTCCACATCACGGGCTTGTACGCTAGTTTCTTATTCTTAAGTACAATTAGACTTCTGCATTGGGCATTTCTTAGCTCCTCTTTCAGCATTGTCACTTCTATAGACAGAGAAGCCACTTCTGTAGATTGAGAAGCTATATTTTCTTGATCAGCAGCTCTCTAATCTTTATATTTTTTTTCTCCATGTCGTGACGTATTTTTTGTTTCACATCATGATCATCTTCCAAAACATCAGTTGATGAGGCAATTCTAGTTGATCAATTACCTCATCATGTTGATCAATCACTTCATCAATATTCTAGGAAATAACCTATGCAATAAAAAGATAGATTATATGTAAAAAATAATAATTAACAACAAAATGATATAATTCACAATTAATCAGTTTAGAGAATAATGCTTACCCATCTTGTAAGAGTGCTATCATCTTCTGATCCCCTTCTGATGTTTGTTTGGGGGATAGGTTGTCTTGGGCTACGTGCCCTACCGGTGTTAATCTTGTCCTTTTCCTTCTTCTCCCTCACTCTCTTTCTTCTTCTCATTCTCTTCTTCTCTTTCACCTTCTCCTACTCCTTCTCTTGAAAATCTCTCCTTCGTTCTTCAAAAATCTTATCCACTCTTTGAACTTGGGCCTATAACTCTAGAAGGTTTATAGTAGCTTGCTAAGCTTTTTCTTCAACTGTGACCAATCTTAGGGATCCCCCAACTTCTCCCAATCTCACCTAATTTGTGAGGGGAGGCCTTGACATACTTCCACATGTTAGCTTCTTAATGCTAGTGAGTTCATAGTACCATAACTACACATAAAAAATAAAAGATTATAAATCTTTCAAAAATAGCAGCAATCATAAAAGCTAAGAAATAACTTTAACAACCAATCTGTAACCTTAACAACAAATCTACAACCTTAACAACTAATCTGTAACTTTAACAACCAATATGTAACCTTAACAACAAATCTGTAACATTAGCAACTAATCTGTAATCTTAACAACTAATCTATAATTTTAACAACCAATATATAACCTTAACAACCAATCTGTATACATAATAACTAACCTGTAATCTTAAAAACTAATCCCTAGCCTTAGCACTTAAGAACTAATAAATAACCTTTACAATTAAGAATAAGCATAACATCTAGCCATTGCTCCAAATAATAAATTGTAGGAATACTTACAGACACAAGCTGGATACACTCTTGCAAATATAAAAGTTCTAGGGTTCCTCAATACCGCTTCAATTATAGCATTTGTCATGTTGAAAATATAGTTCCCCTAAGTAGTGTTCTTTGCTTGTTCGATGTTGTCAACATACTTGAACAAGTGTTTTTATATGCTATAAGAACACTGCAGGACACCAAATCATGCTCAATTGATTCAAGATCTAAAGTAGGACAAAGTCCTTTATATCTTCATGCTTATTTGATCATACAAGTTTCCTAAGTAGATCCTCAACATAGTGTCTGATAGGTGTCGAAGGAGTCTTACTGTTGCCATCCTTATTTTTGGAGAACAAAACCTTTTCCAAATCAGATTGTTTCAATCTCAGTTACGTCCAACAAAATCTTCCTCATTGGAGAATCATGTATGGTTCATAATCCATTCAAATTTAAATGATCACTCAATATTTTCTCTAGTTTTTGTATTTGTGAAGACAAATTTCTTTTTCTTCTTAACCCACTATCTCAACACGTGCTTGAAAGTGGAAAGATCAAGACCAGGAGGGCCAAAATGAATGTAGTGTCTGAAGACACTATCTTCACAGGTATCCCAATACATTTGGTCCATAAGTTGTACTAAAGAATGCATGAAATCATAGTAAGCCATGAAGCTGGATGTAGGACGAAACACTGATATAGCCTTTTGTCTACAAAGAAAAACAATAAAACATAATTCGTTTGTAAATAATTTGTAACATTAACAACTATGTTGTAAACTTGACAACGAAACTGTAACCTTAACAACAAATCTAAAAACTTAACAACCAATCCATAACCTTAATAACTAATCGATAATCTTAACAACTAATGCATAACCCTGACAACTAACAAGTCAAAAGTTAACAGTAACCTTCACAACCAATCGATAACCTAAACAACTAACATATAACCTTGACAACTAATAAGTCAAAAGTTAATAATAAACTTCACAACTAATTCATAACATTAACAACTAACAAGCCACAAGTTAACTGTAACATTCACAACTAATTCATAATATTAACAACTAACGCTTAACCTTAATGACTAACAAGTAATAAGTTAATAGTAATCTTAACAACTAACAAGCCACAAGTTAACTGCAACCTTCATAGCTAATTCATAACCTTAACAACTAACATTTAACCTTAATAACTAATGAATATCATTGATAACTAAAAGCTAACCTTCACAACTTAACTGTAACCTTCACAATTAACACATATCATGCAACATCATAAATAACTAAATTATGCAGCACATTCACATATTTTTGGTTGTATACATGCCTTCCAATTTGCTCCTATTCGTTCCTTTCTTGAGATCCACGAGTGCTTTCATGGCGTCATCGGTGCTGCCCTCTAGATCTGTTTGTTGAATTGGGCTTGTGGGTTGCACTAGGCTTGTGAAGGAGAATGACTAGCTACAACATCCTCTAGAACATCTGTGAATGTTGTGCTAGCATCAGTCAACTCTATGCTCAGACGTCTTTTTACGATGATGTACTGTGATGTGTCGGTTAGGACTTTGATTTAGGAACAGTCGGTTTTGCTTGGACAGATGATAGAGATGGACACGCTCGCCGAGGAGAGGTATTGAGAGAGTGGGAGGCGGTTAAATCAAAGGGCATTTTTGAAAAATAAAATAAAATAAAAGCCTGGGTCATGTGAGAACAGGGTTTTGGTGCTAAAACATTTGGGGTTTTGATTTTGGGGGTTTTGGGAGCTTTGAAAAAGTCTTGGGTGGGGGAATATTTCTCGTTATTTTGGAGGCTCTAAGCAATTTTCCCTTTTTTAATTGTCCAAATTACGCTTTCAACTCATTACAAGGCATTGTAATTTGTGAGGGACATTGTTGGAATTTTTTGAATCAGCGACTTGCATAGGGGTAGAACCAAAAATAGTGACCAAAAGCCAATTTTTCCCTTAAATTGTAGTAATAAATAGATAGGGTCATGCGTAAAAGAAAATCTAGGCCAATCACTTCCATCTCTAGAGAAAGTCACTTTCTACAAAAAAACCCTCCCTTTTAGTAAATTATAGGAAAAACTTTCTATAAAACGGAAATGAACCTTCGTCAAGAGTTTTCCCAAGCGTTTTCTATCAAGTAATTTGGGCGAACCAAACTGGCCCCAAGAGATACTTACAGATCAAGTCATTAGAATAATCACCAGCATAAAGCACGGCTAATCATATATGTGTTCATATAGTATTATGATATATATAAGCATATACTTATGGACCATCTTCTAAAGCAGTTTTATTCTCGAAAATAAAATGTATGCAGATGTTGAGAGCAACCCGACATCAAGTACATAGTTTCAAACTGACATCATTCGAGATCCATGAGAGCACATGTGACGAACAACATCTATAAAGGCTCCTGTAAATGAAGTAATGAGATGAGATTAGGAGTCCGGTTACCCGAGATCGGGCAAGTTCCCTGTAGAATTCAAGCTACTGATTTTAGATGACAGACATTGGAATCGAGGTCGGTCCAAATCTTGCGCTATTTCTAGATTTAGAGCCATGTTTTAAATGAATTTTCTCATTATAATCACCTATGAAACTTTGTACAGGGTAAAGCTATTTATTTAGGGGTTTGTCATCTGAAATAATCTTGGAATAATAAGTTTGTAATATTAGAAACAAAGAGTCTGTAGGAAATAAATGAGAATTGAAATTGTTACAGCAGAGAAAAAAAAAGGATCCAAGAGCTCCGACCTTAACCTACGCGGGAGGAAAAAGAAAGCCTGGAGGTTTCGAAGGAAAAGTTAGTGTGGGTTTAGTGAGAAAAAGAATTGGGATTTTGTGGTAAACAATTCAAAATTTTGGAGGGTTTTTGTGAAATTTACCTAAAATGTAACCCCTTATATCATTCAATTGGAATTATGGAGTTATGTTGACAAAGTATCCAAAAGGCGGACGTTCTATGACATTAAATGTGCACACAAAAGATGTCAATCGTTGGATCTGTGTATGAATCCCAAAATCCAATAATCCAAAGGATGACAATTATTTGGTGCACATTTAATGTTATGGATCCGAATACAGTTGATACTTTTCCGAATTATAGACAAATTAGTAGGGTACCTAGGTCAACAACGTCAAGATACATTCGAGATGATTAACTATGTTATATATTTGTGTAGAAGAAAGAGACAAACCTCCAAATTGTTCTAATTCTCCTAACATCAAAAGATCTAGATGAAGATATGAGATTGATATGAGTAGTTAGTTTCTCAATAATAACTTACTTCCACTATTTCTTTAGATGCTAAGGCAATGTCCAGACCTAGATGAAGTATGTGACATCCACACTTCTAATTTTTTTTCTGCTCTTTAATACTCAGAAGTAAGTCATAAGTAGTTATATCTTGCATGAATCTGGAAAAAATATATTTCCTAGTTACCATAAAATCTAAACGAAAAAGGTGAATGAAGAGGAAGAAATATATATTTTTATATTTAAAATAAATGAACCTTAAAAAAGTGTTATCCCCTTTATTTCTTACTTCATAATTTTAGAAGTTACTTTTTTAATTTACTTCTCACTTATAATACTTGTCAATCAAATGAGCCCACAACAAGATGTGATGTGCATGGAAAATATGTATTTATATGCCTGTTTGAGTTCACGTATCTTACCAATAATGCACACTATTTTTTGTGAAATTATATTTTGTAATCTAATTGATTGACAAGTATTAGAAGAAGTTTCCTCCTAGAAATTTTGAAATTAGTTTCCCAAATATGTTGCATATTTTGAAGTCAATCCCTTAAAAATTTTCACATGTTGTTAACTTGAAGGGCCAATTTCAAAATACTTCAAAAAAATTGAGGAACTAATTTCAAAAAACCTAAATTTGGGATTAATTCCAAGGGGTTTTTATTTCTAAGCCCATTTGTTTACTCAACTTTACCTATAAACTCGATCATTATTACTTGTATCTTTAAACCCAATTCTCTTTTTATATTTGTCTTTAAACCCAATTTTCAAAATACAATACTTAAAGCACTTGTATTTATACAGAAACATGGTAAAAATCCCAAAATACCTCTTTCATTAGCCCTATATAAACCAATCTTTCTCTCCTCATTTTCTCCCTTTTCAACTCTCAAAACTAATTGAAAAAACTAAAAATCCCCCTTCTCGTGACCATCGCCGTTGCCGTCGTCCACCGCCATCGTTGTCGGTCATCGCCCGCCATCATCATAGTCGTTGTTTCCGTCGACACGTCGTCACCCATCGCCCATCTCAGCTCTCGTGTTGGGAACTTTACTTGGATTTTTGTCTTGTTTCTTTTGACTCCGTCGCTATCGCTCATCGCCCGCCGCCGTCCCAGTCGCCGTTGTCGTTGACCTCACCATTGCCCGTCGCCCGTCACCATCCCAGTTGTCATTGTCGTCCCAGTCTGTGGAGGTATACTCTTCTATTCACATATTCATTTAGTTTTTTGTCAAGTAAAACAGGGAGCTTTATTACCAAAGCATGAAGTACAATCTCAAAACTCTCACTCCCTATACATAAAATTAAAATATATGCAAATAAGTGAAAAACTCTCACATGAGAATATAACCTTCTATTTTCTATGATTTTTTCATCCTCTGTATAGAATTAAGCCTAATCTTCAACTCATAGAAAAGATGACTCTTTTACATTTCAGTATGTGGTTGTATTTGCTTAAAGATCAGTGTGTTGCTAGTTCTCTATATACTATACACAGTTGTCGCAAGGCCTGCTTTTACATCCGTTGTTTATCCCCTTTCTAGAACAATTTTTCTCAAACCAGTGTGGAACTTCAGACCAATTTTGATGAGTAGTGTGAACTTGCAAACAATCTCTAATTCTACTCCACACATCTCTACTAAACTGACTTTTAAAAAATAAATGGTTGGCAATTTCATCCTGCCACAAGCAACTATCACCATTTTGTTGAACCTCCTCCTTAAATTCATCTCTCACACTCCTAAAGCTCCATGATTGTCTTTGCCTCTTCTAAATCTCCCATATATTCTGGTTTTTAGGCACACATCATAAAGCCAATGCACCCACAAAGTGTCTTGTTTCATTAACGCGATAACATTCCACATTATCAGGTTTTTGAAACCCAAGCATCCAGATTTTTTAGTCTTTGCAGTTTATTTTAATAAAGAAAAAATGTATAATATTGATAGACAACTAAAGTTAGCTTATGTTTTACTTTAGTTGTAGAAAATTGTACATATAGATTTAGTGAGAATTCCATCCAACGTTGGCTACTTCCGGGACCTTATTCAAAATCGTATTTCTGCTACATTGTCGGAGGGTCAACAGACAGCCCTTCGAGATCCTCCATTCTATGGCTATTTAGATATTCCAGATGTTCCAATACAACCACTTCTAGTGGATAGTTTGTTGTAAGTCTTTGATATTGAAAAAAGTAGTTTCAAAATTAGAGGAAAATGAACCTCCTTTGGTGTTGAAGATGTTGGGAGAATTACAGGTCTTCATATGGGAGGATCTATAGTAGATACGAGGTTTTCATAGAAGTGATCGCAATACAATCAACAAGCTTGTGCTTTCATATAGTACTAAGGATAAAATTGAAGAGGATATGAAGCGTAGGACTAGAAGAGGAAAGAAGAAAAGTAATGAGGGTAAGAAGAAGATTGTGTGTGCTAGAAGGGATAGGATGAGTGAACTTATCGAGGAGATGGCCGAGCGTAGAGATCCTCTTTTGCCACAGATACTCGTGGGTTTCATTATAGGTTTTATATTATGCCATCAAGCTAGTATGAGTTGTCCCTTGTTTGTATTTAGATATGCTAAGAAACTGGACACTCTTAAGGAGTATAATTAGGCTAAATTAGTATATAATTTTTTGCGTGCTGAGATGAATAAGGCTAAGAAAACTATCACTAAGATGGTTGAGGGAAATCGATCTAAAGGTGGTTATATAGGAGGTTTTGCCTCGATTTTGGTGGTAAGTTAACATTTTATATATTTATGTCATTCTCCATTGTATATATTTATGTCATTTAGTCATGTTTATTTTTTAGCTCAAATTTTTATCTTTTTCACAGATATAGTTTTATGAGCTTGTGGGAAAGTTAAGCATTCGCGTAGGAGCTGAATCCCTACTACCCATCCTAAGCTTCTACAAGTATCCAAGATCTTTACAGAGGAATGTAGTGCAGGATTTAGTTAGAGACCCGGATAATTTTAGGAAGCATAGGGCTCTAAAATTTAAAAAGAGGATTGCTGAAGCTGCCACTGCCACTACATCAATTTCCACTGAATCTGCCCCTACAAAATTCAAGAGAAAGGTATATATATTTTTATTCCATGTTAGTTAATAGCTCCATGCTTTTACAAAATAATTTTTATTTGATGTTCATCCCTGAATTGAACTTTACTTGGCTTATTTACGTGTAGGTAATCACTGAAGCTAATTTGGATCAGCTCATACATGAAAAAAAAGTGGAATTAGACCTTCTCTTAAAGATGAAGAGGGATATATTTGGTGAAAAGCAAGAGGATGTTGATAGTGATGGAGGAGATGAGGATGACAGGAATGATGGGGATGATAGTGATGGCGGTGATGAGAATGAGGGGAATGAGGAGGATGAGGAGGGGGATGATGAGGGGAATGAGGAGGACGAAGAGGGGGATGGTGGAGATATGGATGAGGATGTCAGTTGAGATGCGGAGGTTGGTGGAGATGTGGAGGATGGGGGTGATGAAGATATTGATACATTGAATGTAAATAAAGATGATGGTGGAGATAGTGCTAATGATGAAGTGGGCATGGATTCGATAGAAGTGGATGACGACGCCTTTGTTTTTAGCTTGCGCAATATTGTCTTGATTGAAGGCATGGGTAAAACCCCTTCTATCAAAAGAACAGTTCTATCGAGAGCTCAGATTGCTGGACCATCTATGTGTTTACCCTTTGTCCCGCTTGTTGATCGAAAAGGAGTACCAAATTATTCGGGAAGAAAGGAAGTAAGGGATGACGAGAGAGAACTACTCGATAACTTGTGGAAGAACAAAAATATGACCACGTAAGTGTATTTTTGTAGAACCCCATAAATTTTGAATATCATATGAAAAATAGTAATAAGTACGTTATATAGTGATAAATAACATATTTTGATGTTTTAATATGTTAAGGATTAATTTGAGATCAATCCAATGTATATATGTGAGTGTAAATTGGGGACATGCACGAAAACATGCACAACCAGTTTTTGGGCTGTTGGTAGTCGACTACTACTCTGAGTAGTCGACTAACCATCTTAGTAGTCGAATACTAAGAGTAGTAGTCGACTATCGGGGCCGAATCTAGTTTTTCTTTTCAGATTTCGGGTTGGATTTGAATTATATCCGAACCCTGGTCGTTATGCATCTATAAATACACGTTTAAAACCTAATTTTAGAGAGAAAATTCATGAGATCCATAGCCACATTCCTCCTCAAACCCTAAACCCTAGTTTGTGACCTTTCGAGGGAATTTTAAGGTGTTCGTCGAGAGGATGACAGAGTTTTGGCTTTGGGGTCGAAGAGAGATCTTGCACACACGCGGTAGAGGGCTCCATTAGCATCTAAGGCAAGATCATCTTCATCCTCTCATGTACCTTTAATTTAATATATGATTTAAAGAGATTAAATCAATGTTTCATGTCTTTTCTTATTTGTATATGATTAAAAGATAGATTTTGATGATAAATCTGAGATACATACTAGATTTAACATTTTTCCTTGCTGTTTATATTAGATATATGATTATGATCATTAGGGTAAATAAAATTTTTGTTTAAATATGTTAATTAAAGTTTAACTTAGGTGCAAAAACCCTAACTTGAGTATTAATTGAGTTTTCTTGTAAACTAGTCATGTTTGAACCCTCGATTGCTAAATCACAGTGACATGAACGTGTTTAAAATGGTTTATCTCTGTTCAATGTTTAATTATAACCATGTCTAAGTTAATTCATGTTTTAAATTCATGTCTTATGTCAAATTATTAATAATTAAAATGTTAACCCTAAATTTGTGTTAATTTAAGAGTTGAATCATGTGACTTAATCTTTGAAGGTTGATTTCAAAGAACTAAAATCTTTTTCCTAAGTTGCATGTGATTTAAGCAAGTTTTATTTGAGAATAAGTCACTAACCCATCAAAAATCTGAGTTTTAGTTTCTGTTGAACTTAGAGTAGTCAACTAACGGAGAGAGTAGTCGACTACTCCTTACCTGATGCATTGCACAGAGTCTGTTTCAATGCAAAGTGGTCGACTAGTATTACTAGTAGTCAACTACTAACACTTGGTTAAAATATTCCAGGTTCGGGATGAACTCAGTGTAGTCGACTACCCAGACTAGTAGTCGACTACTAAGCCTGATTTTCCTAAAATTTCTTTTGCATTTGTTTGAGATGTATTTGCGGGTTTTGAGCCGCACTCCTTTACATGTAAATTCATGAATACACAAGTACAATGTTGTTTGCACACACATGAGTATCCCAGAGGGGATTATGTTAAGTGTTGGGATGTTTATGGTTCATACACTCGTAGGATATCGTTGATGAGCATAGCTCAGTACTATATCTGATAGTGCGTCAATATAGCAGATTTAAATAGTTCATACATGGAATGGATATCGTTGATAAGCTCAGTTCAGTACTACGTAGGGTAGTACGTCGATATTTTATTTGTACAGGCCATTGAGTCGGGTTTGGATGCTTTGTCTAACAGTCTGTCCGCACGAGGGTGCGATGAGGCTTGTGAGCCGTCTTTTTAGATACGTATATGGTAGGTCGTCCCATACTCATGTTACATACTGAGATCGCTATGAGACTAATAAGCCATGTATACTGTTTAGGATACCTACACGGTAGTCTGTTGCACATGATGATGCTAAGTTTCAAATCTTGCAAAGAGTTGCACTGAGATAGCTAATTGATAGCCTAAGTCTTTAGTGAATGTTAGTTATTGGTGTGATTCACTATTGAACTATAAGACCGAGATACTTTGTTTTTGAAGTATACAGGATTATATGTTAGTATTTATTTTATCTTTCCAGTGATAGTGAAAGATAGTATAAATACGATATATTGATGTCTTTATTTCCTTTACTGCTTTTCTTTACTTCTTAGTTTGAATCAATGATTAGTTGTTCACAATTTGAGACATATGGTATATACATGTGGGTTTTCTTGTTTGGATTATTTTACTCGACGTACCAGTCTCGTGTTGTGAATTTCTAATTGTTGATTTCATTTAGTTTTTCTATTCTTAGTTTGGTATTAATGTTTACATATCTACAATTTGAGACAACGGTATATACATGAGAGTTTCCTTGTTTGGATTATTTCGCTCGACATACTACGTCTCGTATTGTAGATATCTAAATGTTAATTCCACTAGATACAGGGGAAATGAATCTAAGTACACTATGCTTAATAGATAGAGCATCCACTCTATCTAGTAGTCGTTCCTCTGGGAGCGGATGGAGGTGATCTTGCTGGGAGCGGATGGAGGTGATCTTGCTGTAGCGCGCTGACGCTCTTTTTATGGTTCTTTTTGTTGTTTTTCTTTTCTTTCAGGCGGTACAGAGGTACGGAGAGCTGCAGGATGATGAAGTTCTTGCATAGTCGCCGTCACATGAGTATTAGTAAAGGCAGTGTGCCTTAGTAAGATATTTATTTGATTCATGGTGAGATATTTATTTATCTCAGACAGTAGATGTATTTCTGTTTAGACATGATTTTCATTTATGAGATATCTCTTTCTTTATCATGCCTATCGTGTTCAGTTCTTTATTTTGTCTGTTTTGTACCTGCACTTTTCTTTGATTCCACTAGAGGATACTGCTGTGATTGGTGAAACATGTTTATGCACAAGTGTGGTTGCATGGTAGGTTTGATATCTCTGGGTTTCACTTGGACTGCAGCCTTGTGTGAAACCAGGGGCGTCATAATTTTTAATAATCTTTTTTTAACTTTTATAGTGTTTTCATTAATACATGTACTAAGTTTTTTCATATGTAGTATGACATTAGTGTGGTCATCTAGTGATGTTTTGTTAACACGTAAGAATGCATTGGAATTACTTAAAGGAGATGCAATTAGTTGCGACGTAAGTACCCGTTCTTTTCATGCTTCATACAATGCACGTGTAGTATATAACACTAATGTTTACAATTTTATTATGTACATTTCAGGTTATAGACTCATATGTTGTGCTTTTAAATATGTTGATGGAGATGCATCCAAAATATGCAAAGGACATACACATATGTAGTTCATGTGTAACTGTAAGTAGAAATCCAATCTGAGATTATAAATACTATTCATATATTATGTTAAATACTAAATCTTAACATTCTTTGTTTTTTATAGAGATGCATCAACAAAAATAATCCGTCGAGTGTAGAACGCATGTTTAAGCCAATAACGACTACACGTTTCCTTGAACTTGATAAGATTATTTTCCCACTTCTAAACTTCATTTCATTGGCATATGTTGGTATTATCTGTAAAGGATAGAAGGTTTTATCATTGCTCTTCTCTCCACAGATACATGTCTGATGCTATTGATTTGAGAATGAAGCCTATTTCTACCATTCCCGATGCTTGGAATTTGGATATTACATCTTGACATGAGATAGAAAGTGTTGATGTACCTGACACATAGAAACTATATATTGCGGGTCAAAAGTGTTATATTGATATTGTAAATATTTGAACTTGTAGCAGCCTGGATTGCGGGGTGTTCTTGATGTCATACATGTTCAACCTCGTTTCCGATCAACCAATTTCAGTTGACCAAAAGGATTGTGCAAGACATAGAGCTCATATCGTTGCTCTATTTCTATCTGAAGGAATATTTTCCATAAGTGTAATGTTCAGTTGTATGCGGTTTCTTAGAAATGCTGCAAACTTGTATATTTAGTCTACTATTCTTTTGATCTGCATATATTTTGATTTTAGGATATAAACGTGATCCTCAAGCTAAGTTCCCCGGATGCTAGATGTCAACTGTGATATGCAAATTTTTCGTGGTGTATAAATATTTATAAAGTATTGTTCTTAGTTTGTTAGACTGAAAGTAGATAGTGAAAACTATTCTCAATAGTGTTATGTGCTTGTGATATGTGCTTGGTGCTATTATGTGCTGGTTGATGAGGGTTGAAATACTCTGCTGGTTGATGAGGGTTGAAATATTGTGCTAGTTGATGAGGGTTGCTATTATGTGTTGGTACGAAATAATGAAAGTTATGTTCTCAATAGTGTTATGTTCTTGGTGCTATTATGTGCTCGTTGATGAGGGTTGAAATATTTTAATTCTAAGGCTCGTGTTTTTGTCTTGTAAGCTAAAAACTCAAAGGTTTGTAAGCTGATTTTGAGGTAATCAAGTAGCTGCCAGTGAATTGAAAAGTACAGCGTGCAGAACATAGCTTAACTCATGCATATCCTATAAGTATAGCATGATACTTTATAAGTATAACATGATATCATGTAAGTATAGCATGATACGCTATAAGTATAGCATGATATCCTGTAAGTATAGCATAATATGCTGTAAGTATAGCATGATATCCTGTATGTATAACATGATACGCTATAAGAATAGCACGATACGCTGTAAGTATAGCATGATATCATGTAAGTATAGCATGATATCCTGTAAGTATAGCATGATACGCTGTAAGTATAACATGATATCATGTAACTATAGCATGATATCTTGTAAGTCAAGTATAGCATGATATCATATAAGTATAGTATGATATGCAATTTTTTGTGGTGTATAAATATTTGTAAAGTATTGCTCTCAGTTTGTTAGACTAAAAGTAGATAATGAAAGTTCTCTCAATAGCGTTATGTGCTTGTGATATGTGTTTGGTGCTATTATGTGCTGGTTGATAAGGGTTGAAATATTGTGCTGGTTGATGAGTGTTGAAATATTGTGCTGGTTGATGAGGGTTGCTATTATGTGTTGGTTCTCAATAATAAAAGTTATGTTCTTAATAGTGTTATGTTCTTAGTGCTATTATGTGCTGGTTCTCAATAATAAAAGTTATGTTATTAATAGTGTTATGTTCTTAGTGCTATTATGTGCTCGTTAATGAGGATTGAAATATTTTAATTCCAATGTTCGTGTTTTTGTCTTGTAAGCTGAAAACTCAAAGGGTTGTAAGCTAATTTTGAGATAATCAAGCAGCTGCCAGTGAATTGAAAAGTGTAGTGTGCGGAGCGTAGCTTAACTCATGCATATCCTGTAAGTATAGCATGATACTTTGTAAGTATAATATGAAATCCTGTAAGTATAGCATGATACGCTATAAGTATAGCATGATACACTGTAAGCATAGCATGATATCATGTAAGTATAGCATAATACACTGTAAGTATAGCATGATATCCTATAAGCAGATTTATACTTTGTAAGTATAGCATGATACTTTGTAAGTATAGCATGATATCCAAAATTATGACATATCTTTCATTGATCCAAAAAGTATAGCATGTCTTTCATTGATCCAAAAAGTATAGCATGTCTTACATTGATCCAAAAGTATAGCATGTCTTACATTGATCCAAAAAGATGTCACTTCCACAAAATCATAACACAAAACTCATGGATGTTTGAAATATTTTGCTTAGAATATATCTAACCTGTAATAGGTTATCTACATATTCTACGGTTGTGACCATACTATTGACATCTATTATATTTTAACTCTTTATGGAGATTCAATCCTAAAGGAATACACTTTGTCCTTGGTCTGCCACGAAGAATTGATGTTGTCGGTGGCTGAATCACCGTATTTTCGTCATCTATATATGGCTTGTCATCGTCAAGAATTGGGTATATAGAAAAGGAGTAGCATTTGTGGTATGTCTCCATACTAAAGTAGTGAGAAATATAGGAGTAAAGAATGTTGTTATTTTGTCGAATTACCGTCGCCGCACAAGGTATCCTGACAACTTGCCATTCATGACAAGTGCATGTGCGATCATTCAAATCAACTTCAACGGTGGGGAAATCATACACTTCGTACATTCCTGCAGTAGAATGAGCTGCAGAAAGGCAACGTGATTGCTTATTGATATGAATAAGGTGTTCTTTCATAGTAGGAACAAATGATGTGGTCCACTTGTGGGATGCCTCCCACCTTTCAAAACTCATCCTCATCATTTTCTTACGAATATTATCAATTGTTTAGGTAATTGGCAAATAACGAGCTTCTTTGATCCAAGTATTGAATGACTCCGCTAGGTTTGATGTCAACCATCCATATCTACATGCATGTCAATAAATAATAAGTATAGAGGTACATATATCTAATTGATTTGCATTTAAAATTTTTCATAAATTTAAATTTTAACCTCTTCCCAGGAAAATAGGAATTAGTTCAATTTTCTTGGCTCATCATCAACATTTTGTTATAGGCGATCTTTGATTTTTTCCGTAGCTCGTTGCATTTGTTATCATAGGAATGAGAAGTGTATGCATAAACAACCCTCTTTATAATTTGCACACATTCATCTCGTAAAGGTGATATAATGTATTTTTTCGATAAGTTATTCTTAAAATTAGCCAGAAGATGACGTATACAATAAGAGTGATGTGACCATAGAAAACATTTCTTCACGGAATTTTGAAGTCCTTTGTCCCTATTAGAGATTAATACTAACTCATCATCTAGAGTATGGATCTTCATCATTGAAGAGAATGTCTCGAATGCATCCAAAAACCATTCACAATTACTCTCATTCTCTGTTCCGCATATGCAAATTGCTACGGGAAACATTCCCCCATCTCTATTTAGAGTAAGTGCGGCAAGTAAGGTTCCTATATACCTATAAAAGAGAAGACTGGTCATAAAATAAAGTATAATATTTTACTATAAAGAATATTACATTAATTCAACTTTTGATTAGATTGACCTCTACCAAATCTATCAAAAAGATGTGTACCATCCAAGAATAACATTGACCTACATCCCTCCATAAACCCCTTCCAACAAGCATAATAAGACACAAATACTCTTGTAAATCTTCCATCTTCATGCTCTAAGTGAATAATTGATCCCGGATTAGTTTCCATAACTTTATCCTTATACCATCAGAGTTGGTCATATGAATATTTAGTATCACCATACAATTCACGTTGAGCTAGCTCTTTTCCCCACCAAATTCTATGATAAGGGATGTCCAAACTAAATTCTATTTTAAGCTTCTTCTGGAAATTAATTGGGCGATAAATGAGTTGTTCCTTCAAGATGAATTTGAGATGATTAGCATTCCACTTACGAGATGCCCGTCTATATCCTTCCTTTCCTATGCCTCCTCCCAAACAACTATGAGAACTATAAAAAAATTTTACATAGAATCGATCACTATCTCTACGACGGGTGCAATGAACCATCCATTCGCAGTTTGCGGCCTTAAATTTTTCTATCATTCTTTTGCGTTCTTTTTTTACAAAATCAAAGTTAAATCCTCGTGCAATAGAGTAATTACTTAAACTCCGTCGACAATGCTCAACATCATCAAATTCTTGACCAACACTTCTAATAGTATTGTGCCATGCAAGAGGAATCATACTAGAGCTCCCAACTTCCCAAGACATATTTTGTGAAGACGAAGGATTTTGTGAATAAGAAACATATTTGTCACTAGAGGGGGTGTACGGATTACTGCATAGAAAATTGTACAAGAGTTAAAGAAAGTGAGAACTTTAGAATTGATGGTAAAAGTATGAAAGTAAATATCAAAAGTGTAACTTATCTTATATGGACAGTATTAGCTTGTTGCTCAAATAATATCTCTCGATTCATCTCAGCGTTCATGACAACAATATTCTCCTTGCAACTTCGATGTATATTGAACATTATCGAGACATCATGATCATCACATACACGCACATAAATTTCTTGTGTGTGGGGTACTTTGTAAGTCAACTGTATCGTGCTTGCGCTACAAACAATTAGACTTTGCACTATAGCCGCCAAATCTTTGTAACTCCCGTTGACATTTAATTTAAAAAGTGATTATTTTCTCTAAAATCCGTCAATGCATAATATAATTTTTTATCTATCTATATTTGTCACAAAAAATAAACAAATTTAAGGAAATTTTCATCAAAGATAGACAACTAAAATCAAAACAACTAAAATAATGTTATAGGATATCATGCTATACTCACAGGATATCATGCTTTACTTACAACGTATCATGATATACTTGTTTGCGTCAGGAACAAGTTCTGTTGTAGAATTCATTATAACTGTTTATCGATTACAATGAATGCAAAAGAGTGAGTTTCGTATTTTGTAAAACTACTCTTTACAACAAAAATCAAATTACAAGCTCCTTAGAAACAAACGCAGGATCGTTGTTTGGATCGCTGCTTGCGTGGGATCTTTGCCTGTGTCGGGGGTACGTTAGCCCATGGACCACCGATTCACAAATTCTGATTGAATCATGAAGGTTTTGGAAATTCTTCCTTCGTTTATCGAAATAAGAATTTAAAGCGAATATCTTATCGATGTAAGATGTTCACTCTTCTAAAGATCAAGTCAGAGCTTAGATCTCTAGGAATCGCCAAAAGCTTCTTGAGGATGTTTGTGAAGAAGGAAGACTCTCTCTCTTGCTCCAATTCACCAAAAGCTCAAATCTCTATGCCCCAATCTGCTCTCCCTGTGATTGGCTCCCCCCTTTTTCCCGTGTATATGGAGGTATTTATAGTGATAAAGGTGCATAACTGCTGAAATGGTGGTAAAATAACCAACCAGCCATATTCCCTTTGGGCGCGTCAGTCATAGGTGGCGCAGCTGAAGAGATTCCTTTGGCGTGGCAATCGTTGCTGGCGCGGTCAAAGGAGTGGTTCCCATTTAGTTTTGTAACCGCCATCCCACGACTTTTAACTCCTAAAATGTCACGATTTTTGTGGGTAGTGGGCATGATTTTCGCTTGTAACTGCTTCCCCCACGTTCATAAGTGACCCCCAGCAGTTAATAAGCTATGTGAACCGCATAAAACTCGAGAAAACTATTAAAAATAACATTTTCAGCTTCTCAGTGGCCGCGGCAGTAGGCGGTGACGCGCATTGCCGCGGCAGTTGCCACTGCCGCGTACCTCTTGGGTATTTTGGCTCTAACTTCCTCGTCCGATGTCGGAATGAGGTAATACAATATGCGTTGGAAATTTGACGAAGAGATCTACAACTTTTGTCTTTTAAGATTCTTCAAATTTGGATCATATCATGGCTTAAATGTACAAGACATTTCCGCGGTAGTCGCCACTGACGCGCACCTCCGAGACCATTTGTGCTGTCTCGGGTATTTTGGCTCTAACTTCCTCGTCCGATGTCGGAATGAGGTGATCCAAGATGCGTTAGAAAGCTAATGAATAGATATACAACTCTCCATTGGCACATTACTCTGTTTGCTTGTGCATCACCTTGTACTGCCGCGCTATTACCGCGTCAGTTATCACTGGCGCGCACCTCCGAGGCAGTTTGCGTTATCTCGGGTATTTTGGCTCTAACTTCCTCGTCCGATGACGGAATGAGGTGATCCAAGATACGTTGGAAAGATAATGAAGAGATCTAAAACTCTCTATTGGCACATCACTCTGTTTGCTTTCGCATCACCTTATACTGCTGTGCTATTGCCGCGTCAGTTATCACTGGCGCGCACCTCCGAGGCAGTTTGCGTTGTCTCGGGTATTTTGGGTCTAACTTCCTCGTTCGATATCGGAATGAGGTGATCTAAGATGCGTTGGAAAGCTATAGAAGATCTCTACAACTTCCCATAGGCATGTCACTCTGTTTGTGTACACAACACCTTCCACTATCGCGCCTATGCGCGTCAGTGTTCCTTATCGTGGGTGTTCATATTGTTCTTCTATGTTGTTTCACATGTTCCTTTGCTTCTTTTGGCTTTGGATGATCTCCTCTGACTTAGATAGGGATATTCATATCTATAGGCATTTTTATACGTCTACAGATACCCTCTCTAAAGTATCTCAGACTTATTCTTTTATAGAGGAGTCTGTGATACTTTGGATAAGATAGGTTTAATTTCTAACCCCTTCAATACTTAGTTGAGGAGATCGTGTAAAAGAACTTGTGAACGGCTTCAACTCTTGAATTCTTCATCTTTTAGTCTACTCAGTGCTTTGTAGAATAGCTAAAATTCTTCCGGTGCTGCGTTTATCGCTTGACCGTTGTCGAAATCTTGAACTGAAACTGATGTTTTGATTTGTGAATTAGCTCTTGTCGTTGAACTGATGTTGAACTGATTGTCTTCATTGAGAATTCATATCTGAATCGCAATTGAATCCCCTGGAATCATCCATTAACTTGGAATTTTTTCTTAGCCTTATTTTGGCGAAAATCATTAACGCGTTGACCGGCGGCGTTAACTCAGTTTATCCTCGTGCGTGTACTGGAGTCTACACAGTTTAAGCTCTTAAGGCATTGGAGCATGGGAGAGTAGTTTAGGCTGCAGGACCAATTGTTCAGGTTGGTTCATCTGTAGGTATGGATTTTATTCTGAGTTTGTCAGATAATCAAGTCACGAGACCAACTAATGAAGCTGGTGCGTCAGTGACTATTGTATTTATAGGATTTTTGGCAAACCCTCAGCCATCAACGGATTTGATAAACCTTTACCGACTACCGTTTGAATCGGGCTAGCATACAGATTGTTTAAATCCATCCTGTATGTAACGTTGTACTAAAAGAATAAACTCTCTTAGACTTGATGCTATGATGTTGAATACATAGGCTTTGTCGTTAATACGGGAACGTACCACCCGGCGACGTATGATAGACATAAATTTATCTCTAATAAGGGATTAAGATAATATCCCCCATGTATAAAATGTGGATTTGAAAATGTTGATGGGTTACATCTTTTTGGTAAAAAGATGAACCCGACACTGGAGAGGAATAATTTAATATTCTATCTCCTGGTCTCTTGTTTGTTGGTAGAGATGAACCCGAAATCGGAGAGGAAGGATTTTATATTCTATCTCCTTGTCTCTTTTTTATTGGTAGAGATGAACCCAATACTGGAGAGGAAGAATTTTATATTCTATCTCCTGGTACAAAAGAAACTCAAAGTGGGATCTCCACTTTAAGAATCTGAAGGGTGAAACTAAGAGTGTGATCTCCACTCCGAGAATCAAGAAGATTTAGATAACCCTAACTGTTTAAAGGTTTGATTATCCAATCGAAAAGAGGATTTCTCGTTTATCGAGATGGAACTTTGGTCCTAACTGTTTAAAGGTTTGACTGAATAGGAGTTTAAGACGATCCTAACTGTTAAAAGGTTTGATCGTTTAATTTGTGGACCTCTCATTCATGGAAGGAATCGAGAGAGGATTTTGGCTTTGGCCCTAACTGTTTAAAGGTTTTACCAAATGGGGATTTGAGACGATCCTAACTGTTAAAATGTTTGATCGTTCAATTTGTGGACCTCTCGTTCATGGAAGGAATCGAGAGAGGATTTTGGCTTTGGCCCTAACTGTTTAAAGGTTTTACCAAATGGGGATTTGAGACGATCCTAACTGTTAAAATGTTTGATCGTTCAATTTGTGGACCTCTCGTTCATGGAAGGAATCGAGAAGGGATTTTGGCTTTGGTCCTAAATGTTTAAAGGTTTGACCAAATGGGGATTTGAGACGATCCTAACTGTTAAAAGGTTTGATCGTTCAATTTGTGGACCTCTCGTTCATGGAAGGAATCGAGAGGAGATTTTGGCTTTGGTCCTAACTGTTTAAAGGTTTGACCAAATGGGGATTTAAGACGATCCTAACTGTTAAAAGGTTTGATCGTTCAATTTGTGGACCTCTCGTTCATGGAAGGAATCGAGAGGGGATTTTGGCTTTGGTCCTAACTGTTTAAAGGTTTGACCAAATGGGGATTTGAGACGATCCTAACTGTTAAAAGGTTTGATCGTTCAATTTGTGGACCTCTCGTTCATGGAAGGAATCGAGAGGAGATTTTGGCTTTGGTCCTAACTGTTTAAAGGTTTGACCAAATGGGGATTTAAGACGATCCTAACTGTTAAAATGTTTGATCGTTCAATTTGTGGACCTCTCGTTCATGGAAGGAATCGAGAGGGGATTTTGGCTTTGGCCCTAACTGTTTAAAAGTTTGACCAAAATGAGAGTGAGGCGATACAAATGACAGTGGGGGTGTCAATTTGCCCAAACCACTGAGAGGGGGTTTCAGTATCAAGTGATAAAACCTTGGCATGAAAAGGGGTTTGACAATCGTCATGGACTGAAATTTTGGGTGTTGTGTTAAAGCTCAACAGTGGGAGTATTAAAGACTCGAACACAGTGGGAGTTTGGGTGGATTTAACCACGAAGCATTTTGGTGGACCCACCATTAGTTACTTTGATTGGTGAGGGATTTTATGGTGGAGGACTGTGAATCATCAAGCACTTCACAATTAGACCGTAAGGGTTTCGTGAGGAAAGACTAACCCGATGAGGTCATTGAATCTCATCTCAATGAAAGAGTACTTGGAAAGTCACAGTGGGAGTTGACGAAATTTATCTCGATGATTGAAACCAACCAAGAATCGGATGAAGGAAAAGCAAATGGGACATGCATCATCCTTGAAGGATTTCAGAGTTTCGTGAAGGAAGATTGACTTGATGAAGTCATTGAATCTCCTCTCAATGAAAGAGTGCTCTGAAAATCACAGTCGGAGGGTTTTAATCATTTTGGACATGATTAAATAGTCACAGCGGGTGGTTCTTAATCATTTTTATCATGATTAAGAGTGGATTATTCAGATGATTCGTTTTCACTTGAATAATCAATTAGTTTTGAGTTATCCTTAAGAATACAATATATAGCATTCTCCAGGAACTTCCCGTTAAATAGGTTACCCTAAATGTACTAGGAATAGTACTTTTTTAGAAACTTCTCGTTTGTGAGTAATGTTGCTGTTCTTCATACAAAATCAGGTCTTGGTTCCTGCCTTCATATTCAGCCATGATAACCTCGTATCCACCACCAGCTTTTAGGTGAACCTGAGTCTAATCACATTTGGTTACATTATTGGAGCACCCAATTTAAGGAAGCAATTTTTAACCTCTTATATAAGTCGGAGGTTCGGGAAACAGTTTATACTCGTATACCCTTTGGAGTGTATGGAGAAGCAGTTTATACTCGTATACTCTTCGGAGTTATATGGAGGAGCAGTTTATACTCGTATACTCTTTGGAGTTAGGGGAAACAGTTTATACTCGTGTACCCAATGGAGTAAAGGTCGTCTTTATTTGGCTTGTTTCGCCGTTATGACGCCAGAGTCAATTAAGGCTTGGATTTTGTTTTTAAGTCCAAAGCAAATCTTGGTGGGATGAAGAATCCTTCTGTGGTATGCACAGTAGTTTGGATCCATAACCCTCTTAGCTCCCTCCTGATCTTTAATAGGTGGTAGCTCGATCTTGTCATTGGCAAGGAGGTATTTCAAGATGGCTGGAGCTTCATCATCTTTGAAAGAATACTCCTTTTGGAACTTCGGATCGAGAGTCGCATTCACAGCGATTGCAGATGTCGGCGGTTGGATTCTCTCAGTTTTATTTCTTTTAAGAAAGTGTTCAGCTTGTTCACCGTGTATTTTCAAATCTTTCCAAGTTTTGGATGGTACGACCCCCAGGGTTTCCAGGACATCGATGGAGAGATTGTTGTGGCATGTTTGCAGGATGAATTCCTTTATAACAGGATCTCTGCAATTCATTGCCTTGTTACGGAAGCGCTTGACAAAATTGTCGACTGACTCTCCGTCTTTTTGCTTCTCATCCAGAAGGGTTCCGATTGACACTTCGGTGTCATCATCGAAGAAATTGCTGAGGAATAAACTTTCTATGTCATCCTAGCAATTGATGCTCCCTGGCTTAAGACGTCGGTACCAATCGAAGGCAAATGACCGGACCATCAGAGGCTCGTTGCCAAAGATCACTCCCAAATGAGACTTGAAATAAATCAAGTACTGAGTAGGCGAGTCCTTCCCGTCAAATGGTGTGAAGTTAATCAGATTGAATTTTGCCGGGTACGGTATTGAATCCCATTCTCTTGGATAGGGACACGGAATACCCGTCTTCTTTACTTTCTGAGCGGACATCAAAGCATTGACTTTGTTTTCAAGGTCTTGCATTTTCTTGTCCTCATCTTCATCTCTCTTTGAGTGATGTTGAGCAGAAATAATTAGGCCACCCCCAGTGTTATTAAGAGGTGTAATTGAACCACCCTCAATATTATTGTTGGGAGGATCCGTTGAACCACCCCCAGTGTTATTGTCATTGGGAGGTGTATCAGCCATAATGACTTCATCCACTTATGGATCGCTGTCATCTATAATATTCTGAGTGTGGCGGCTGGATTCAGCTCGCTGATTGGATTCAGGAGGTTAAGGCCGTAGAGCTTGCAATTCTCTCATTTGTTGGATAGCCAACTCCATCTCCATCTTCATTTCAACTCTAATTTCTTCACGTTGCTTGGCTAGAGCTTCTTGAAGCATTTGAGCAAATTGATCAGGAGTGATTGTGAACACTTCTCTGGCTTGCCCTGTGCTAGATATTGTATCATTCGAAGCAATTGTAGAATAAGTGTCCAAAAGTTCATCCTCTAAGGACATTCCTTCATGCATTTTCTTGTAATCCCTACGTCTGATAGCTCTTAACTGGAGTCGAGACATCCGTTGAGCAATTCTTGAATTGACTTTTCCTTCCGGGGAAAAGTCAGGATTTGATTCACTTGAATGCCGCTTAGATTTTCCTTTATCAGCGATGTTGATGGTGACTTCAGGGAATTCGTCATCTTGGATATCTGATCTTTTATTGCGGAAATGCCTCGGCTTAGGCTTCGACATTTCGGTGAAAAGCCTCTGGAACACTAAGACTCTTTGCGGGATGGCTTGTCGTTTGGAGTAGTCACATTTCGACAGTACTACTCTAATGAGTCGCATACAGAAACGATGAGAGCTCATTTCTCGGACAATCCTCTTTTGAGTTTTGTTCACACCCCCAGCTTGATAGTATAACTCATCGGTATGATTACCGGAGAATCCTATCGTCTGTTGGTATGACCTCCCAGGTATAACGATGTCTTTTGATGAACATGTCTTCTTCTGAGGATGTAAAGCCTTGTTGGCGTTCTCAGGACAACTTGTTATCGCATTTGAGCAATCCAAGGTCATGTCAGGAGTCGCATGTTTAGAACCATGCCCTTGCGGGTGCATAGTCTTAACGGGCTCCTGAGTCTCGTTACGAACTCCCAAATGAGTAGAAATTGGGGTTTTCCCATCCTGGAGTTGTTTTGACTTGATAGGAGGATACTTACGACCCTCAGTGTAAGAATCTATTTGGGGTTCATTCACCGGACTCAAACGTTCTTTGACTGGAATTCTACCTCGATCATCAGGTAAAGGACCAAAACGATCCGCCATTATGATCTTAAATTTTGACAAGTCAGGACTGACCCATGACTTCACTGGTAACATATCAGAAGTGATTGCAGTAGACGAACTAGGAATGGATGTCGACGGAGTCAAAAGAGAGGCATTGGAAGTTTTCTTTTGGCCGCGACAAGGGAGATCGTCGCGGTCGAAGAAGGTGCCGCGACAGTGGGGCTGCCGCGGTTGAAGGATGTGCCGCGACAGTGGAAGCTGCCGCGGTTAAAGGATGTGCCGCGGCAGTGAAGACTGTCGCGGTCAAAGGATGGGACCAGCAGACCCGATTTTCGTACGAGTTTGGATTTGGGGATCCATTGATAATCATATTTTATTACAATTTTATACCCTCATTATCTATTTTATATGAATAAATATACCACTAATAATTGCGTTTATCTTTAATTGCAGGTTAATGAAGAATAAATCCCAAAAATCTCATCTCTTTTCTCAAGTGAAATATGTGATTTTTAAAAGCCCAAAAGCCAAATGTCCCAAAGCAACCATGGCAGCTCCTCCTATTTTTTCCCAAAGAGTTGGAATGGACTTGGATGCAAAGAGTTGGAATGAATTGAACTTTTATGCAAAGATTACATGACTGGTGCTGCAATGCCATTGGGTCGGACTCGTTTACTGTTGGATTTTCATTTTTTTTCTTCCTAAAGTGAAGTATTTGAAGCTTGAAGGCCCAAAGATGATTACACCTTCCATGACCGGCCTTGGCTGCTGCAAATTGAATGTCATTTTCGGTTTTCAAAATCAATGAAAACCGGCCTTGTGCTGCAGAGTAGGCTTTTAACTTGATTGGGCCGGACTTATTGATTGTTGCATTTTTTTGTCTCTCAAATGAATGAAATGAACAGCTGCTTGAGATTGGACCGGTTGCTGACAGGCTGCTGGAAATGTTGAAAATCGATGCTATGGGCCGGACTTTTCTTTTAATTTTCAAAACCAAATGAAGTGGGCCGGTGGTTAATGAATTGGACTTTGGCTTGGATTTTTACAAGAAAATGAGAGATTGAATTGGGACCGGACTTCATTGGGCTGCTGCAGATTTGTTTGGAGAAAGGGGCCGGATTTGATTTAATTCAAAAGCTAAGGACCTGGATTTTACTTGCTGCAGATCATTTAATGGAGAATTGGGCCGGACATTTTACAATGGGCTGGATTTTCATTTTCTTTGTGAAAAATAAATGAATCATTTGGGCTAGAGAAGAACAAAAAGCAAATTCAAATGTGGAGATTGTTGCTTGGGGCTCAAGACAAATCCAATGGCTCATATTCATTGAAAATTACTATAAATAGGGGTAGAGAGTGAGGGGTTAAGGGTGTGAAAAATTTTGTAAACTCCTTTTGGAGAGGAGGGCTACTCTTAATTGAGAAGGCCTTCCAAAAATTGTAACTTTAGTTGTAATTAATAAAAATAATTTTTCTCCTCTTTAAATTAGTTCTTTCTCCTCTTTGTTGAATGATGAGGATGGAGATGAAGAGCAATTTGAAGGTTTGCATTTCTTTTCTCTTTTATTTCTTTTTAGTAATTTCTTTATTATTGCTTATTAGTTAGATTTAAATTCATGCTTGTAGTGTAGATTTACTTTCTTGTCATTTTTATTTTCTTTTTGCACTTTAATTTGTAGAGTAGATTTATTTTTCTTGCATTTAATTTCTGCAATTTATTTTGTAGTTTAGATTTTTATTTTCTTTGTAATTAGATTTATTTCTTGTTCATAGTTTAGATTTTTCTTTTCTTTTTAATTTTGTAATTAGTCTTCTTTTTCTTGTTTTTATTTCTTAAGATGTGAATTTAATTCTTGTAGGAATCTTAGAATTGTATGAAACTAGTCTAATTTCTTTTATATTGTATGAATTATTCTCTTGTACTTAAAATGTTCATGTTAGGATAATCAACTAGAGAACTAATCGGTAGAAGAAGAATTTGATAATCTATGCTTATCTTAAATGGTTTGATAGGTTATGCTTATGAATTCTAGGATTATTATCATGTTGTTGTTCTTATCATGAATAGTAATTTTAGCTTAGATGATAATTTGATAGGTTACACTTTCCTTAAATGGTTTGATAATCTATGCTTAATAAATCTAAGTTGAAATATGATAAAAAGAGAATAGTTTATATTTTGTAATTGAAATTGGTTAGTGGATTATATTCTAGATTTCTTACCTCTTTTGAATCCTCCATCTTGACTTTCTTAAATTTTCTTTTCATTCTTAGTTTTATTTCTTGATTTTATTAATTCATATTTCTTGCCTTGTGATTTCATTTATTCTTTAATTCTTCCTTCTCTCCTCTAAAATTCAATTTATTACCTCTTGCATATAAATCAAAACAACCACTCATACAATCACACTTATTCTTTATTCCTAATTGTCACGCACAAAATATAAGAACCAAGTTTAATAATCTCTTAAAATCACCTTCTTCGTGGGATCGATATCTTTTTATACTATAACTTGATAAATTGTGCACTTGCAATTTTGGTACATAATTATGCCGCATCAAGTTTTTGGCGCCGTTGCCGGGGAAGGTGCTAAAATAGGATTTTATTAACTTGATTCTTTAACTTGTGTATTTTTCTTGTGAAGGAACCGCTTGGAGCTTGAAAATCTTGGATTGAAGATCAAGAATTTGGAGCATTGCTTTCGGGTAAGTCTTCTTTCTAGTTTTCAATTCCACCCTCTTTAGCTAGCTTCACAATTAGAGACAATTAGGATTTAAAAAAAAAGATTTTATTTTTGTTGACCATAATAAAATTCATCTTCTCACATTTGATTATTATTGACCATAATTAAAAAAAAGATTTTCTTTTTATCATCCTTTTTAGTCGCTTTTAATTTCTAGGGTTGCATTTCATATAGTGTAGGAATTCACCAAAGTGATTGTAGCACTTGATTTGGCACACACTTAAATCATTCTTAAGGGCAAAACCCCAATCAAGATAAGGTAAGGGATTTCATCACCCTTTCCTTAGCCCACAAATCACTAATTCCTCACTTCACAAATCCAAGCCTTCTAAAACTCATTAGACGTTGGCCCCTAAGGATTCGAGCTCAATGATAATCTATGCTTAATAAATCTAAGTTAAAATATGATAAAAAGAGAATAGTTTATATTTTGTAATTGAAATTGGTTAGTGGATTATATTCTAGATTTCTTACCTCTTTTGAATCCTCCATCTTGACTTTCTTAAATTTTCTTTTCATTCTTAGTTTTATTTCTTGATTTTATTAATTCATATTTCTTGCCTTATGATTTCATTTATTCTTTAATTCTTCCTTCTCTCCTCTAAAATTCAATTTATTATCTTTTGCAAATATTCACAACAATCACTCATCACATTCACACTTATTCTTTATTCCTAATTGTCATGCACAAAACATAAGAACCATTTCTAATAATCTCTTAAAATCACCTTCCTCGTGGGATCGATATTTTTTATACTATAACTTGATAAATTGTGCACTTGTAATTTTGGTACATAATTATGCCGCATCAAGTTTTTGGCGCCGTTGCCGGGGAAGGTGCTAAAATAGGATTTTATTAACTTGATTCTTTAACTTGTGTATTTTTCTTGTGAAGGAACCGCTTGGAGCTTGAAAATCTTGGATTGAAGATCAAGAATTTGGAGCATTGCTTTCGGGTAAGTCTTCTTTCTAGTTTTCAATTCCACCCTCTTTAGCTAGCTTCACAATTAGAGACAATTAGGATTAAAAAAAAGATTTTATTTTTGTTGACCATAATAAAATTCATCTTTCACTTGGACATTAACTAATAAGATAATAAATTCAAACATGAGTCATCTTCTCACATTTGATTATTGTTGACCATAATTAAAAAAATATAAAGATTTTCTTTTTATCATCCTTTTTAGTCGCTTTTAATTTATAGGGTTGCATTTCATATAGTGTAGGAATTCACCAAAGTGATTGTTGCACTTGATTTGGCACACACTTAAAACATTCTTAAGGGCAAAACCCCAATCAAGATAAGGTAAGGGATTTCATCACCCTTTCCTTAGCCCACAAATCACTAATTCCTCACTTTACAAACCCAAGCCTTCTAAAACTCATTAGACGTTGGCCCTTAAGGATTCGAGCTCAATAAGGAACAAGAAATCCTTAAGTTAACCGGTTTAAGTTTTCTCAGAATAGTTAGTGTCTAAGGCAATGTTTAGGGATTACGTAAAGCGCTCCGCAAGGAAAGAGGTACTTAATTGATCTTTAATCACCCTCTAGTACTATCCTTACCTGGCTAACTACCTGGGTAAAACTTTGATCTTTTTACTGTAGGAGTTTTTGGTTAAGAGCTGGTCTAGTTGAGTTAGGCTAAACCCTAGAGTTAGAGTTGATTGAAAAGTGATTGCCTTGATTTGTTTTAGTTAGGATTTTTCTTTTTCTTTATCTTCTCATATTAAAAAAAACTAATTTTCTTTCTTTCCTTCCTTAAAAAAAACTAATTTTCTTTCTTTACTTAAAAAAAAATTTTTTGGTGTATGCAAATTTGGGTTCGGGATAATTTTTATCGCTTAATCCGTGTTGAACCAATCCAAGAAATGACAAATCAACCAGTTCTTCAGGATATGTGTTACCCCACCAGAAATACAATTCCATCTTACATAAGACTCCCCGAAGTAAATGGAGCAAATTTCGAGCTTAGACCGCATTTTATAAACATGCTTCCCAAATTCCTAGGTAATGAAACAGAAGATGCATATATATTTATCTCGGAATTTGAGGAAGTATGTATTATGATTAAAATGAGGGAATTAACTAAAGATGCGATTAAGCTCAGATTTATTCCATTTGCCCTTAAGGACAAAGCTAAAAAATGGCTGTACAGCTTACCGATAAATTCTATCTCAACTTGGGAGGAATTTGTCACCGTTTTTCTCAAGAAAATTTTCCCTATTCATAAAACGGTAAAGCTTAGGAACAGTATTCAAAACTTTAAAATTGTCCCTGGGGAGCCATTCTGGAAATATTTTGACCGATTTAAAGATATTTTAATCTAATGTCCTCATCACGGTCTAGAAAAATGGCGATTGTGCCAAGTCATATATGAAGGATTGGACTATTCTTCAAAAACATCTTTAGAATCGATGTGTCAGGGAGATTTTATGAGGAAAAACGCCGATGAAGCTTGGGAATTCCTAGAGAGTCTATCCGAGAAAACAATACAATGGGAAAACTATGATGATAGGGTTTCATCTGTTTCCCAATCTAAGTCTAGTGGTCTTTCCCTGGAGTCAAACATTGCGTCTGAAGCGAAGATGGCGATGATTCTGTGGAGGTTAGAAGCCTTAGAAGTTAAGGAACGAGCTCCGGCTCAAATCAATCATATTTCTGCCCCGGGATGTCATAACTGTCAGTCTCATACCCATGTTTCAGAGGAATGCCCTCTTCTAGAAAACAACCACGCTTTAGAACAGATGAACGCTGCATTCCAGCGCCCTAGAAATGATCTATTTTCTCTAACCTACAATCCAGGTTGGAGAAATCATCCCAACTTTGCCTGGAACCAAGGAAATTCTCATGGGAACCAAAACTTCATTCCTGCGTCAAACCAACAATTTCCTAGGGGAAACACTGTCCCATTCAATGCACCAAACAATTTCCAACAAGCTAACCCACCTTTTCCAAACCAACATCCTCATCCTCACCAGCCCACAAATCAATCGAATTCCGATCATGACAAACGTTTGAGTGTCTTAGAAAAGGGTTTAGAAGCTATGATCAAAGCTTCTACACAAACTACCAACATGTTGACCCAATCATCCACCACTCTAAATTCATTCATGCAAACCACCGGCCAAGTGCTCAACTCGAACACACAAGCCATAGCCCGGTTAGAAACCCAACTTGGGCAACTAGCCGCTGCCGTAAGTGAGAGAGAAAAAGGAAAATTCCCAAGTCAACCTGTTGCAAACCCTAAAGACACTGGATCCAGTTCCAACAATCCAGCTCAACTGAATGCAATTCACACTCTGAGATCAGGAAAACAAATAGACAATCAGGTTAGAATGCTACCGGATCAAACCCCTTCTCCCATTCAAAACACTCCTTCCGATGAAGAAATTCCTTCCAATGACCAAAACGCTGAACTTGAGATTGAGCCTGATCTAGATAGGTATAGGCCCATTGCCCCCTTTCCAGATAGACTCAAACCTAGGAAAAACTCCCCGCAGGTTGAGAAAATCCTAGAAACATTCAAACAGGTCAAGATCAACATCCCTCTCCTAGATGCAATCGAACAAATCCCTTCTTATGCAAAGTTCTTGAAGGACTTATGCACTAAGAAAAGAACCACCAATGTCCCCAAGAAAGTCTTCTTAGCTGCCAACCTCAGTGAAATTTTTTCGAAACCCATGCCGTTGAAATACAAGGACCCTGGTTGTCCCACAATTCCATGCGTTATAGGTAACACTCACCTTGATAAGGCACTCTAGACTTGGGAGCCAGCGTCAACCTCCTTCCTTATTCAGTCTATCAACAGCTAGGTGTAGGAGAACTTAAACCGACAAGATGCACTCTACAGTTAGCTGATAGATCTGTAAAAATTCCCAAAGGAGAGGTAGAGGATGTTCTGATCAAAGTTGGAGAGTTCATTTTCCCTGTTGATTTTATTGTCTTGGAAACGCAGCCCGTTTCCAATCTCAAAAGTCAAATCCCCGTCATTCTAGGAAGACCGTTCTTAGCCACCTCAAATGCTTTGATAAACTGTAGAACCGGTCAGATGAAACTATCTTTTGGGAATATGACTGTTGATCTCAATATTTTTAACTTAGGGAGACAGCCTAGTGATCCATCTGATGAACCCATGGAAGTAAATTTCATTCAAGGAATATCCAGTGAACAACAAGAGGGAGAGTGTGAGTCTGATTCAAATGCATCTGATTTAATGATTGAGGAGCTTTCTGATGACGAACTAGAGATAGAACCGCTGGTCAATCATGTTTTTACTGTTGGCTGGCAACGAGAACCTTTAGAGATAGAACCCCGAGTCCAGCTTCGCCCATCTGTGGAGGAACCCCCTAAGTTAGAGCTCAAACCTCTACCCGAAAATTTAGAGTATGCCTACTTAGGGGAGAACGAGTCTTTACCAGTTATCATTTCTTCTGAGTTGACTACCGGTCAAAAGGAAGCTCTCTTAGCTGTTTTAAGAGAGAATAGGGAAGCCATTGGATGGACCATGGCTGATATCAAAGGGATTAGTCCAACCATTGTTCAACACCGAATCCATTTGATAGATGATGCCAAACCTACTAGAGATGCTCAACGTAGGTTAAACCCAGTGATGAAAGAAGCCGTTAGGAAAGACATTCTGAAATGTCTCGATCATGGGATCATTTATCCCATTTCTGATAGTTCATGGGTGAGTCCAGTCCAAGTTGTTCCAAAGAAATCTGGGATCACCGTGATCCAAAATGAGGCTAATGAGCTGATTCCCACTCGGATCCAAACTGGATGGCGAGTCTGTATTGACTACAGAAAACTCAACTTAGCCACTCGGAAAGATCACTTCCCTCTTCCTTTCATTGACCAAATGTTAGAGCGTTTAGCAGGACACGAGTTCTACTGTTTCCTGGATGGATATTCAGGTTACAATCAAATCCCTATCGCTCCAGAAGATCAGGAGAAAACCACCTTCACTTGCCCGTATGGAACATTCGCATACCGACGCATGCCTTTTGGCCTGTGCAATGCACCGGCCACATTCCAACGTTGCATGATCAGTATTTTTTCCGACATGGTAGAGCGATTTCTCGAAATTTTCATGGATGACTTTTCCATTTTTGGTGACACATTTTCCCAATGTTTGCATCATCTTAAACTGGTCCTAGAACGGTGTAGGGAGAAAAATCTGACTCTCAATTGGGAGAAATGTCATTTCATGGTCAAACAAGGCATTGTCTTAGGACATGTAGTTTCCAATAGGGGAATCGAAGTGGACAAAGCTAAGGTAGATCTCATTTCCAATCTCCCTCCTCCCAAAACTGTCAAAGATGTCAGATCGTTTCTTGGTCATGCTGGTTTTTACCGACGTTTCATCAAGGATTTCAGCAAAATTGCTAGACCCTTGACCAATCTCTTAGCCAAGGATACATCATTTGTCTTCTCTCCCGACTGCCTCAAAGCTTTTGAATATCTGAAAAAGGAGCTAACCACAACTCCTATCATTCATGCACCGGACTGGACCTTACCATTCGAACTGATGTGTGATGCATCCGATTCTGCAATTGGAGCTGTTTTAGGACAACAGTTTGATGAAAAACCGCATATGATCTACTACGCCAGTAGGACTCTGAATGATGCCCAGCAAAACTACTCTGTCACAGAGAAAGAGTTTTTAGCTGTAGTCTTTGCCTTAGAAAAATTCAGGTCCTACCTCATCGGTTCCTTAACCAAAGTTTTCACTGATCATGCCGCACTAAAGTATCTTTTGACCAAAAAGGATGCTAAAGCACGGCTCATTAGATGGATTCTCCTTCTTCAAGAGTTTGACATTCAAATTCTTGACAGAAGGGGAACAGAGAACCCCGTAGCAGATCACCTCTCTCGACTCCCAAATGCACCAACATCAACCGTTCCAATCAATGAACATTTTCCAGATGAACAACTCCTAGAAATCCAATCTGTTCCCTGGTTCGCCGACATTGTGAACTACATAGTCATGAACCAGATCCCTTCTCATTGGTCCAAACAGGATAGATCCCGTTTTCTCTCCCAAGTAAAATACTTTTACTGGGATGATCCATATCTGTTCAAATACTGTCCTGATCAGATCTTTAGGAGGTGTGTTCCCACTGAAGAAACTAGGAGTGTTCTATCCTTTTGTCAGGAGCAAGTCTGTAGGGGCCACTTTGGCCCGAGAAAAACAGCTAAAAAAGTTCTCCAATCTGGGCTGTATTGGCCCACTCTCTTCAAGGATTCATTCGAGTTTTGTAAAACCTGTAACCGCTGTCAGCTTTTAGGGAAGGTCACTAGAAGAAATATGATGCCCTTACAACCCATCTTATCCGTTGAACTTTTTGATCTGTGGGGTATCGATTTCATGGGACCATTTCCAAATTCTTTTGGAAATGTCTACATCCTAGTAGCCGTTGAATACATGTCAAAATGGGTTGAGGCGGTAGCTTGCAAAACTAATAACAACAAGGTCGTTGTCAAGTTTTTGAAAGAGAACATTTTTGCCCGGTTTGGAGTACCTCGAACGATCATCAGTGATAACGGTACACATTTCTGTAATCGTTCGTTTGAGGCTTTGATGAGGAAATATTCAATCACACACAAATTATCAACTCCTTATCACCCCCAAACCAGTGGACAAGTAGAGGTCACAAACAGGCAGATCAAACAAATCTTAGAAAAAACAGTTAATCATAACAGAAAAGATTGGTCTGTAAAATTGTGTGATGCTCTGTGGGCGTATAGAACAGCTTTTAAGGCCAATTTGGGGATGTCACCATACAGATTAGTATTCGGGAAAGCTTGTCACCTACCAGTAGAGTTAGAACATCGAGCAATGTGGGCAATAAAACAGTTGAATTTTGACTCAGACTCGGCAGGTAAAAACAGATTGCTCCAAATAAATGAGTTGGAAGAAATTCGGAATGATGCATACATAAACTCAAAAAATTACAAAGAGAAAACAAAAATTTTTCATGACAAATTAATTTTGCGAAAAAATTTCTCTCCAGGACAGAAAGTTTTATTGTACAATTCAAAATTGCATCTTTTTCCGGGAAAATTAAGATCAAGATGGACTGGTCCATTTTTTGTTAAACAAGTTTTTCCACATGGAGCTGTCGAGATAGAAAATCCTAAAAATGATAATATTTTTAAAATAAATGGTCAACGTCTAAAACCATTTTTAGAATTTTCTACGCTCGGAGAGGAAGAGGTGTTGGTTCTTCATGAACCTCGTTATCTATAAAAAAAACTAATTTTTCTTTTGTTTCTTAAAAAAAAGTTCTTTTGTTTCTTATAAAAAAACAACAACAAAAAATTGAATAAGTAACATAGGTTTAAAAAAAATAAAAAAAATAAAATAATTACTTACAATTTTCCTCTTATTTGATTTCTTCATCCTCATACTAACAGTAATTGCAGATCCTTATCATCATTGTCAACCAAACAACTGTAAGTTCTTCAATTTTATCTGCTTTACTTTGTGCTTCAGCGAATTTGCATTGAGGACAATGCAAAATTTAGGTATGGGGGTGAGAAATACATATTTTCCTCTTTATTTTACCTTTTTAGTTATATTTTTCTTTCTTTTTGTTAAAAAAATTTATAAAAATATTGTCACTTGCCAAATTAATAGAGTTAAGTAATAATTGATCAAATTGATAGATTTTAAATTTTCTAATTCTTAGTTAGTGACATATTCAAGTTCACCTTTTATGATAACTCCAAATAAAATTCTTAAGAAATGATTTTTTAACTAGTATACTTTACTTAAGTCTTACCTTAGATTTTTAATTAAAAATAATGAAATTTTTGCATGCTTAACTTAGAGTTGAAAATATTTTTTTCAAGTTATCTTGATTTACACATTTTTTTAAGACTATAGATACTTACACATATATATATTTAAAAAAAAACTAACCTTATAAAGAAGAGTGCGAAAAATGGGCACCACTACAAAAAAAAATCTTAAATTCAAGGTGATTCTATCTTATAAAGACTAAGTTGACTGAGTAATTAAGCCCAAGAAGTATCTCTATACTTAATGACCTAAGCCCAATTGGGTTGGGATTCATTGGCCCAAAACTCGTTAAATGGTCACTTAGAAAGCCCGTTAAAATAGAAAACAATCACCAAGAATTAGAGAGTAGAAAAAATATACATATATATAACACTAACAATTGTTTTTATATATTGTTGTTTTGTATATATGGTCTTGAAAAACAATTTTTGATCAAGAGACTTGAAAGTTATTTAAAACAAAGAGTTGGCATGTTCTTTTCAAAACTTTTTAATTAAATTTCTAAGATTTGACTTGGTTTTGTATTGCTATAATGAAAAAGATTTTCTAGGGGATTTACATTGGAGTTATATATAAAAACGTTTTCTTGATTATTAACTAGCTTCAATTAGAATGTTTAAATATATCAAGGAAAATCTGTTATTTACTGACTTATTTAACTTGGCAAGTTGACCGAATTTTGTGGGTATATTCACTGCAAACCCTCACGAGACTACAACTCGTCCACTAGGGTAACCTAGGGGTTTAAAGGCTTGTTGTATGCGCTAAATACAACCGCGATTCCTGCGAAAGTGAGTTAGGATTTTCTTTTTATTTTCTTTGCTAGAGGACTAGCAAAAGTTTAGGTGTGGGGGTATTTGATAATCACATTTTATTACAATTTTATACCCTCATTATCTATTTTATATGAATAAATATACCATTAATAATTGCGTTTATCTGTTAATTGCAGAAGTAATGGGGAATAATAAATCCCAAAATCTCATCTCTTTTCTCCAAGTGCAAATATGTGATTTTAAAAGCCCAAAAGCCAAATGTCCCAAAGCAACCATCGGCAGCTCCTTCACTATTTTTTCCAAAGAGTTGGAATGGACTTGGATGCAAAGAGTTGGAATGCAATTGCAACTTTTATGTAAGATTACATGACTCGGCTGCTGCCAATGCCAGATTGGGCCGGCACTCGTTTACTGTTGGATTTTCATTTTTTCTTCTAAAGTGAAGTATTTGAAGCTTGAAGGCCCAAAGATGATTACCACCTTCCATGACCGGCCTTTGGCTGCCTTTGCAAATTTGAATGGTCAATTTCTCGCGTCGTTTTCAAAAATCAATGAAAACCGGCCTTTGTGCTGCAGAGTTTAGGGCTTTTAACTTGCCATTGCGGGCCGGACTTATTGATCTGTGCATTTTTTTATCTCTCAACATGAATGAAGATGAACAGCTGCCCTGAGGCATTTGGACCGCGTTGCTGCACAGGCTGCCTGGAAATGCTTGAAAATCGATGCCTATGCGGCCGCGACTTTTCTTTTAATTTTCAAAACCAAATGCAAAGTGGGCGGTGAGTTAATTTGCAATTGGACTTTGGCTTGTGATTTTTACAAGAAAAAATGGAGATTGAAAAAAAATTCCCGGCACCGGGACTTCATTGGGCGCCTGCCCCAGATTTGTTTGGAGAAAGCAGGTGCCGGATTTGATGTTAATTCAAAAAAGCAGGGATAAGGACCTGGCTTTCTGTAACTTGCTGCAGAACTGTTTTAATGCCGAGAATTGGCGCCGGACATTTCTACAATGGGCCTGCCGATTTCATTTTCTTTGGTTAAAAATAAAATGAATCATTTGGCGCTAGAGGAAGCAAACAAAAGCAAAATCTCAAATGTGGCAGATTTGTTGCTTGGGGCTCAAGACAAATCCAATGGCTCATATTCATTGAAGATTACTATAAATAGGGGTAGAGAGTGAGGGGTTAGAGGTGTGAAAATTTTGTAAACTCCTTTTGGAGAGGAGGGCTACTCTTAATTGAGAAGGCCTTCCAAAAATTGTAACTTTAGTTGCAATTAATAAAAATAATTTTTTCCTCTTTAAATTTGTTCTTTCTCCTCTTGTTGAATGATGAGGATGGAGATGAAGAGCAATTTGAAGGTTTGCATTTCTTTTCTCTTTTATTTCTTTTTAGTAATTTCTTTATTATTGCTTATTAGTTAGATTTAAATTCATGCTTGTAGTGTAGATTTATTTTCTTGTCTTTTTTATTTCTTTTTGCACTTTAATTTGTAGAGTAGATTTATTTTTCTTGCATTTAATTTCTGCAATTTATTTTGTAGTTTAGATTTTTATTTTCTTTGTAATTAGATTTATTTCTTGTTCATAGTTTAGATTTTTCTTTTCTTTTTAATTTTGTAATTAGTCTTCTTTTTCTTGTTTTTATTTCTTAAGATGTGAATTTAATTCTTGTAGGAATCTTAGAATTGTATGAAACTAGTCTAATTTCCTTTATATTGTATGAATTATTCTCTTGTACTTAAAATGTTCATGTTTAGGATAATCAACTAGAGAACTAATCGGTAGAAGAAGAATTTGATAATCTATGCTTATCTTAAATGGTTTGATAGGTTATGCTTATGAATTCTAGGATTATTATCATGTTGTTGTTCTTATCATGAATAGTAATTTTAGCTTAGATGATAATTTGATAGGTTACACTTTCCTTAAATGGTTTGATAATCTATGCTTAATAAATCTAAGTTGAAATATGATAAAAAGAGAATAGTTTATATTTTGTAATTGAAATTGGTTAGTGGATTATATTCTAGATTTCTTACCTCTTTTGAATCCTCCATCTTGACTTTCTTAAATTTTCTTTTCATTCTTAGTTTTATTTCTTGATTTTATTAATTCATATTTCTTGCCTTGTGATTTCATTTATTCTTTGATTCTTTCTTCTCTCCTCTAAAATTCAATTTATTATCTTTTGCAAATATTCACAACAATCACTCATCACATTCACACTTATTCTTTATTCCTAATTGTCACGCACAAAATATAAGAACCAAGTTTAATAATCTCTTAAAATCACCTTCTTCGTGGGATCGATATCTTTTTATACTATAACTTGATAAATTGTGCACTTGCAATTTTGGTACATAATTATGCCACATCAAGTTTTTGGCGCCGTTGATTCTTTCTTCTCTAAAATTCAATTTATTATCTCTTGCACATAAATCAAAACAACCACTCATCACAATCACACTTATTCTTTATTCCTATTTGTCATGCATAAAACATAAGAACCATTTCTAATAATCTCTTAAAATCACCTTCCTCGTGGGATCGATATTTTTTATACTATAACTTGATAAATTGTGCACTTGCAATTTTGGTACATAATTATGCCGCGTCATCCATACTTTGTGATTCTTTTGTGCTTCCTTAGACACCGTTTCATTCTTCCCTTCTCGTCTTTGTTACAAAAGAGCACGGGCACGAGCGGCATTTGCCCGACGCTTTTGTATCCATTCTTTGAGAGTCGAACGAGCTTTTTTGACGAGAGTCCATTCCTCCGTCGTGAGTTGTGCAGAGATGTGACTGGTTTGTCATTGGGATGACTGGACCACTTGATGCTTCCTCGACTCTAGGACCGCGTAGCAGTGAACCCCGTCGGTTTGTTCTAAGGCCTTAGCCATTTGATGAGCGAGACGTTAACGTTGCCTCTGACGAGCCCTCTTAGTCAGAGTTGGCGAACTTCGATCGAATGATTCCTTAATTAGTGAGGAATCATTGTGAGCAGAGCTTCTGGCTTTGGGGGTCGCCGGGATAATGTTGCGAGGGGAGGCCTCGGCAACGATTGGGTGAGAGTCTTCACCTTGGGCCTTCTTTGGCATGTAAGCCTTCTTCAATTGTGAGATCCTCTTGTACTTGTGAGACAATGAAGATCTTGAAGTGGATGATGAGAGATATTCCTCAAACTTGGTTTGGTCGAACTCGTATTAGACCGTGGATTCAACTGGAATCTTGACCGGCTGCGACACGACGGTCTCGACAGCGAGACCGTTGGCTCCCACTGTGGTCGCCAGTTTGTTTGCGTCAGGAACAAGTTCTGTTGTAGAATTCATTATAACTGTTTATCAATTACAATGAATGCAAAAGAGTGAGTTTCGTACTTTGTAAAACTACTCTTTACAACAAAAATCAAATTACAAGCTCCTTAGAAACAAACGTAGGATCGTTGTTTGGATCGCTGCTTGCGTAGGATCTTTGCCTGTGCCGGGGGTACGTTAGCCCGTGGACCACCGATTCACAGATTCTGATTGAATCGTGAAGGTTTTGGAAATTCTTCATTCGTTATTTATCGAAATAAGAATTTAAAGTAAATATCTTATCGATGTAAGATGTTCACTCTTCTAAAGATCAAGTCAGAGCTTAGATCTCTAGGAATCGCCAAAAGCTTCTTGAGGATGTTTGTGAAGAAGGAAGACTCTCTCTCTTACTCCAATTCACCAAAAGCTTAAATCTCTATGCCCCAATCTGCTCTCCCTGTGCTTGGCTCCCCCCTTTTTCCCGTGTATATGGAGGTATTTATAGTGATAAAGGTGCATAACTGCTGAAATGGGGGTAAAATAACCAACCAGCCATATTCCCTTTGGGCGCGTCAGTCATAAGTGGCGCGGCTGAAGAGATTCCTTTGGCGCGGCAGTCGTTGCTGGCACGGTCAAAGGAGTGGTTCCCATTTAGTTTTGTAACCGCCATCCCACGACTTTTAACTCCTTAAATGTCACGATTTTTGTGGGTAGTGGGCATGATTTTCGCTTGTAACTGCTTCCCCCATGTTCATAAGTGACCCCCAGCAGTTAATAAGCCATGTGGGCTACATAAAACTGGAGAAAACTGTTAAAAATAACGTTTTTAGCTTCTCAGTGGCCGCGGCAGTAGGCGGTGACGCGCATTGCCGCGGCAGTTATCACTGCCGCGTACCTCTCGCGTATTTTGGCTCTAACTTCCTCGTCCGATGTCGGAATGAGGTGATCCAAGATGCGTTGGAAAGCTGACGAAGAGATCTATAACTTTTGTCTTTTGAGATTCTTCAAATTTGAATCATATCATGGCTTAAATATACAAGACATTTCCATGGCAGTCGCCACTGACGCGCACCTCCGAGACCATTTGTGCTGTCTCGGGTATTTTGGCTCTAACTTCCTCGTCCGATATCGGAATGAGGTGATCCAAGATGCGTTGGAAAGCTAACGAAGAGATCTACAACTCCTTATTAGCGCATCACTCTGTTTGCTTGTGCATTACCTTGTACTGCCGTGCTATTACCGCGTCAGTTATCACTGGCACGCACCTCCGAGGCAGTTTGCGTTGTCTCGGGTATTTTGGCTCTAACTTCCTCGTCCGATGTCGGAATGAAGTGATCCAAGATGAGTTGGAAAGCTAACGAAGAGATCTACAACTCTCTATTTTCTCATCACTCTGTTTGCTTGCATGTCACCTTGTACTGCCGTGCTATTGCCGCGTCAGTTATCACTGGCGCACACCTCCGAGGCAGTTTGCGTTGTCTCGGGTATTTTGGATCTAACTTCCTCGTCCGATATCGGAATGAGGTGATCTAAGATGCGTTGGAAAGCTATCGAAGAGCTCTACAACTTCCCATAGGCACGTCACTCTGTTTTGTTGTGCGCAGCGGAAATTTCGGCAGCACCTCCGGTGCGCAAGGTGCACAACAAGAGATTAGATCACAATGGAATTCTTGTTTCTCAAAGGGAACAAGAACCAAAAAGCCAGATATCTCATCAAAGTGAGATATCAGCTCTTCCTATCGTCAGCTCTAGGACTGCGCGTCGAGGGATCCTACAAGCTATTACAAATCACGGCAAGAACACAAATTTTACGTGGTTCGGCAAATAGCCTACGTCCACGGGGCAAGGAGGGGGAGATCTACTATTAGAGGGAGAGATACAATTAGGGTTTACAATCTCACAAACTCTAAACCCTCTCAAACAAACTCTCAAATTCCTCTTACAAATTCTCTCTCAAAAGAAACAAAAAAGAGACTGCCTTTGCTTTTCACGCCCGCAGCAAAAATTCACAGCCGCCAATATCTCCTCACACGCCTCCAACTCTCTGCCACTGTAGCCGCACAAGAGAAAACCAAAACAATCAGCCGCTGCCTTTTCTCTATTACACCAAGGCACAAAACCCTAGGTTAGGGTATTTATAAGGCTGAGATCAATTTCGGGTGGGCCAGCTCCGGGTACGAAACAAAAAACGCGGAAACAAATCTCCGCTCTGGTGAAACGCGGAAACAGAAAAGGTTCACACACGTGGGTGGACCCCACGTGTCCACAATTCTCCACCTCGGTGAAGTTTTCCCAAAATTGAACCGAACGAGAGTCCAAACAATCTCACCCCCATCAAAATCAATTAATCCAAACCGGCTGCATCATAAAGACTGCCTACGTATCCTCTTGCCTAAGGAATCAAGCCTCACGTAGTTCATCCAATGGCCTCGAAAGGCCTCAACACCGAAGAATGTTCAAAAGTTCCAAACAATGACCAAACTTGACACCTGAAACAACTTTGGTCAACATATCTGCAGGGTTGTCCTTCGTGTGGATCTTCTCCAACATGACGTCTCCTTCATCCAAAACGTCACGAACAAAATGGAATCTGACATCGATATGTTTCGTGCGTGCATGATAAACCTGGTTCTTCGCTAAATAGATAGCTGACATGCTATCACAATATACCCGAAGGGTCTCCTGTGCAATCCCCAAGTTCTCCAATAATCCCTGCAACCACAAAGCCTCCTTCACAGCTTCAGTCAACGCCATATACTCTGCCTCCGTAGTGGAGAGAGCCACTGTAGACTGAAGTGTGCATCTCCAACATACCGGTGCTCCTGCTAGTGTAAACACATATCCGCTAGTAGACCGGCGCTTGTCCAGATCCCCCGCATAATCAGAATCCACGTAACCAATACAATCCTGCCCGTTCTTCTCATTCTTCTGAAATACCAAACCAACATCCACGGTACCTTTGATATACCGTAGAATCCACTTCACGGCCTCCCAATGACCCTTCCCGGGGTCGTGCATGTACCTTATCTTCTTTGCTTCTCCAAGATCCTTCATCTCAAATTCGGATGACAGTTCCTTTTTCAACTTTCTAATAGCTGAAGTATTCCTGGAAGCTATGAGCATATCGTCAACATATAACAGCAAATAGATATACTCACCATTCTGTAGCTTGTGCATGTAAACACACGGGTCATATGGGCTCCTCATGTACCCTCGGCCAATCATAAAGTCGTCGAATCTCTTGTACCATTGTCGCGGTGATTGCTTCAATCCGTAAAGAGACTTCTTCAGCTTGCATACCAATTCTTCCTTTCCTGCAGCTTTGAACCCCATAGGTTGTGTCATGTAGATCTCCTCTTCTAAATCTCCATGTAGAAAGGCTGTTTTCACATCCATTTGGACCAAATCCAAATCCAGCTGTGCCACCAATGCCAATAAAATACGAATCGACGAATGCTTCACAACAGGTGAAAATACCTCGTTGTAATCAACGCCCTCTAGCTGTGCATATCCCTTGGCAACCAATCTGGCTTTGAATCTAATTTCCCCAATAGAAGACCCCTCTTTCTTTGCATATACCCACTTGCATCCAATAGCCTTCTTACCTTTCGGTAGCTTTGCAAGTTCCCAAGTGTCGTTCTTATGAAGAGACTGCATCTCTGTACCATTGTCGCGGCGATTGCTTCAATCCGTAAAGAGACTTCTTCAGCTTGCATACCAATTCTTCCTTTCCTGCAGCTTTGAACCCCATAGGTTGTGTCATGTAGATCTCCTCTTCTAAATCTCCATGTAGAAAGGCTGTTTTCACATCCATCTGGACCAAATCCAAATCCAATTGTGCCACCAATGCTAATAGAATACGAATCGACGAATGCTTCACAACAGGTGAAAATACCTCATTATAATCAACGCCCTCTAGCTGTGCATATCCCTTGGCAACCAATCTGGCTTTGAATCTAATCTCCCCAATAGAAGATCCCTCTTTCTTTGCATACACCCACTTGCATCCAATAGCCTTCTTACCCTTCGGTAGCTTTTCAAGTTCCCAAGTGTCGTTCTTATGAAGAGACTGCATCTCCTCCTCCATGGCTTCCCTCCACCTAATCGAATCAGAGCTTGACTCTGCTTCCTTGAATGTAAAAGGAACCAAATCATCAACGACTTCTGCTGATAAAGCATATGCAACCATGACATCGTTATATCTAGCTGGCCGACGAATGTTTCTTCTTGGTCTATTAGCTGCAATGGACTCCTGAACATGACCATGTTCCTGAGTCCCAACATCCACTGTATCCTCTAAATGCCCGTCTGTCATCCCATCTCCTTCCAGTGTCACCTCTGTAGGAGCCTCAATGGATACAATGTTATCTGGAGTTGGTGGAGTCACATCATCCTCCACCTGCTGCGATATCCCAACTGTCTGGTCTTCCTCCACCTGCTGAGAAACTTGAGGCTTCATCATGTACGCCTCGTCAAATGTGACATCCCTGCTAATAACTATCTTCTTGTCCTGTGGATCCCATAACTTGAAGCCTTTAACTCCATCTCTAAATCCCACAAAGACTGCTTTCCTCGCCCTCGGATCACCTTCTCCAGCAAGGTACGGTTTAATCTCTCAGCCACCCCGTTCTGTTGCGGTGTCTCTCGAACTGTGAAGTGTCTTCTAATGCCGTGATCCCGGTAAAACTGCAGAAACGGATCACTCTTATACTCTCCTCCATTGTCTGAACGAAGAGTTTTTACCTTTCTACCTGTCTGCAGCTCCACTTTCTTCTTCCACTCCACAAAAATATCTAGGACCTGATGTTTATGCTTCATCGGGTATACCTAATTCCTCTTGGAATAGTCATCAATGAAAGTGACAAAATAGTTGGCCCCACCAAGTGATGTGTGCTTGGAAGGGCCCCAAACATCTGTGTGAATATAGTCCAATATACCTTGGGTATTGTGAATAGCGGTGCCGAATTTCACTCTTGTCTTCTTCCCAAGTATGCAATGTTCGCACAGCTCCATCTTGCAGGTCTTCGCACCCTTCAATAGCCCCTGCTTCGCCAATACCTGCAGGGACTTATCACCAGTGTGTCCCAATCTCATGTGCCATAATCTGGTAGTATCTTCCTCTGTGGTAATCGAAGCTGCCAAACCCCCTTTTACTGTCTTGCCCTTCAAGTAGTAAAGTTTGTTTTCCCTGACACCTCGCATCACCACCATGGACCCCTTTGTGACCTTCAGAGTAGCATTCTCCAATATCACCTTATAGCCAGCTGCCTCCAAAGTTCCAAGCGAAATGATATTCTTCGTCAATTGAGGAACGAATCTCACTTCCTTCAGCTCCCGAGTCACCCCGTCACACATTCGGATCCGTACTGTACCAATACCACCAATAGGGCATGCGTGATCATTACCCATGAGTACGACATCCCCTCTTTCCAACTCCTCAAAGCTGGAAAACCAATCCCTCCTAGGGCAAATATGATATGTAGCACCAGAATCCATCATCCACTCCGTAGAGTCAGCGTAACAAACTGATGGTAATACAGAGCAAGAATAGCCTGAAGAATCCGTATATGAATTGTCGTCACTAGCCTTGACAACATTCACTTCCGAAGCTTGTACAGCTTTCCCTTTATTCTTCCCAGCTTTGTCTTTCAACTTTGGGCAGTCGTTCTTCCAATGTCCTTCTTCTTTGCAAAAGCGACATTGATTCCTACCAATATTTCTATGGCCACCTCTTGACTTCGATCTTGAGCGATCACCTGGACGACGGTTTGGACCACGGCCTCGAACTGCTAATGCATCTCCCGATGCCTTCTCGGAGGGTTCGCCATCACTCTTCCTCAACTCATAATTCACCAAAGCTGAGGTCACCTCCTTGTGGCTAATCGTAGTTCTTCCATTTATCATAGTGAGAACAAACGTACCAAAATCATCCTCCGGCAACGAACACAATAGTAACATCGCATTGTCTTCATCCTCAACCATGATATCTACATTGGCCATATCCGAAATTAGCTTCGTGAAGTTGTTAACATGCTCCCGAATGGAAACTCCCCTCTTCATCTTGAATTGGTAAAACCTCTTCTTCAAGTGAAGCCGATTCTCAATGCTCTTCGTCAGATACTTCTCATTGAGTGTTTCCCACATTCTCTTCGCCGACGTCTCGTTCATTACGTCATAAATAAGATCCGGCGTCAAGCATGACCGAATAACTCCACAAGCCCTACTATTCATTTTCTTCCAAACCTTGTCCTCCATATCAGCGGGTTTCTCTTGTAACTCAAGAGTCTCCTCCAAATTTTGTGCATCCAAGGCATCCATCACCTGACACCTCCACAAACCGAAATTGATCTTGCCGTCGAACTTCGGAACATCAATTTTTGTATTATTGATGCTCAGACTCTGTATCGCCTTCGAAAGAGACGATCCCGATGTGCTTGTTTCTCCCATGTTGTCGATCTAATTCTTCAAATAGGAATCCTTCAGCGAATCCTTCAAACAAGCTCCCAAACGACAAGAACACAACTTTTACGTGGTTCGGCAAATAGCCTACGTCCACGGGGCAAGGAGGGGGAGATCTACTATTAGAGGGAGAGATACAATTGGGGTTTACAATCTCACAAACTCTAAACCCTCTCAAACAAACTCTCAAATCCCTCTTACAAATTCTCTCTCAAAAGAAACAAAAAAGAGACTGCCTTTACTTTTCACGCCCGCAGCAAAAATTCACAGCCGCCAATATCTCCTCACACGCCTCCAACTCTCTGCCACTGTAGCCGCACAAGAGAAAACCAAAACAATCAGCCGCTGCCTTTTCTCTATTACACCAAGGCACGAAACCCTAGGTTAGGGTATTTATAAGGCTGAGATCAATTTCGGGTGGGCCAGTATGCACAACACCTTCCACTGCCGCGCCTATGCGCGTCAGTGTTCCTTGTCGTGGGTGTTCATATTGTTCTTCTATGTTGTTTCACATGTTCCTTTGCTTCTTTTGGCTTTGGATGATCTCCTCTGACTTAGATAGGGATATTCATATCTATAGGCATTTTTATACGTCTACAATACTTACATTCTATCTTGCTATACTTACATTATATCTTACTATACTTACAGTGTATCATGCTATACTTATAGTGTATCATGCTATACTTACAGTACATCATGCTATACTTACAGGATATCATGCTATACTTGCAAGTCTTGTATTTCACGCTATACTTACAGGTTATCATTCTATACTAAAATCAAATTTAACTACAATTTCATCAAATATAACAAATTTAACTATTTTTTTATGAATTCATGAATAATAATGAGAAATTAATGTGAAATAATCATGTGAAATAACTAATGTGAAATTAATGAGTGGTTGACTAAAACCTCATTTAACTAACATTTTATCAAATGTAACAGATTTTACTAATTTTTATGAATTCATGAATAACAATGTCAAATAATTTTCATGAATAAAATAAGACATTAATGCTATAAACTTGTTAGTTGAGTAAATTACAAAATTGTACCTTCAATTGCTAAGAAAGTGACGAATATCCACCAAAATCACACCCTGCACATTAATGCTGGATTGATAAGTGGGTGAGGATTAATTGATGGATTTATAAAAGAGAGTATAAGAATGTATTAATGGAGTAAGAGAGAGTAGTTAATTGAGAAATGTTTTGAGAGAAAGCTCTCTCTCTCTCTCTCTCTCTCTCTCTCTCTCTCTCTTTATTTTTCTTTATTTTTATTTTTTAAAGGGGCCCACTTACATGAGATAAAATCTGAAAGGCTATAATTGGAATTTAAGAAAAAACTTAAGGGGACTCACATATGAAAGTATTGTATTTTAAAAACTGGGTTTAAAGACATATACAAAAAGAGAATTGGATTTAAAGATACAAGTAATAATGAATTGGTTTATAGGTAAAGTTGAGTAAACAAATGGGCCTAGAAATAAAAACCCCTAATTTCAAATATGACGATATGAGGGACAAATTTCGGAATATGAAAGATGTTTGGGACTAATATAAAAAAACAACCGCTTCTGAGAAACGAACGAGCCCTCTGATTTTAATGAAGTAGGGTTACATATAGATGAACTCCGTCCTCGTCTCTCCTCTCTCTAATGGAGTTCCCAGATCCCATTAGCAACCATCCTCATCCTCATTTTTCATATTTCGCGGAGGAACGCCGCCTTAACCTGTACCAGCACCAACAGCAACCACCGCTTCTCTCTCAGCCTGTACTCCGGCTTCTTCTTTTCACCTTGCCTCTCGAATACAAACCCTAACCCTAGCCCTAACTTCGTCGGTTTCGCAAATCACCTTCCGATCTCCTCCTCCTCCGCGCCGCTGCCGGCGTCCTCCGGCAGCGGAGAGTGGGCCCCTACATCCACAATCCGTACGCTTCTCCCCTGGCGTACGATCGGAGCCAGCTGCAACTATACGGAGTTGTGAGTGATCTCTCTTTTATTTACTTTAAGTGCCAATTTTAGGGCTTTTGTGATTCTGGAATGAAATTAGAGTTCTTGGTTTTGATGTTGTAATGTTAGCAATTTGTTGGGTTATTGTTATTCTGGGGGTGGCTACATTTATTTGTCCAATTGGGCATGAGAAAGGCACAATCTTGGCTGAAGTTTTATCTTTATTGGGTGCTGATGCCCTACAATCAGTAAAGTAAGGACCGAGAAAAGTGAATTCGTAATAAGAAGCAAGGGAACATTGACATGGAGAGCTCTGAATATAGAGATGAAGATGAAGTTTTTAATCGATTAGTATTTCAGAAATCTTAAACCACGAAATTGCCGTAAGAGATTGTAAAACATAATACTAGAATGACAGAGAAGAGTATGCAGGTTACAAGACAACTGACGATTCCTTTTGATAGTTTCATACATGACTTTGAATTAAGTTGCCAAATAAATTTATCTGTTATAATATCCTAAGTTCCTAGACATTTTGTTTTCATGAAGGATATTATGCTCGGAGAAACTCTGAGATAATCCTGTAGGCTGTTTCTACATATTTTCGCCCCTTTTCATCTCATTTTGCTCTATGTTGTCTCCACGTTTTAAAATTAGAAATCTAGTAATCTACCAATATATCCAGTAATATGTTTGTTCTTAACATTTCCGTGATGTATAAGTGAAATTTAGAAATTAACATCCAATAAAATCTAATATCTTAAATCCAATCGGTAGGAATTATGGAGTATATGCAAGTTGGTTGGGCGCCTAATTGAACAGCACATCAAATGATCGAAGATAATTAACTGGCGTACATATTTGCATAGAAAAAAGAGACAAGCTTCCAAATTCCTCTTAAGTCTTCTAGACCATGGAAAAATCTAGATAAAGATGTGAGGTTGATTTGATTTGATCTATGAGGTAAAGAATAATCCAAGGATTCAAATGAAATCAAATTCCAGAATACTAGACTGAGAATTGTAAAATTTTCACTTAGTTTGATGTAAGACCAACCCTTGCCTTTAACCCTGTGTTGTGATCAATGGAATTTCTGCAACTTTGCTTCCAAACACAAGAAGCCCAGTTAATTCAACCTATAATTTGACATAAATAACATTGGAAGGACCTCTGCTTCTGATTTCAGCAGTACCTGGTTTTACATTTTTTTCCAACCCCTAAGAACAATGTTATAGAGGCTCTTTAAGACTGTTTTTAACAGTGTTTGCTATTTTCTGAAAAAAAATTTGCTATGATTTATGGATATGGGAGTACCGAATTTGAAATAAAAGGGGAAAATGCATGTGTTGGGTTTTTTTATTTACTCGGAAGATCTTCATAGACATGAAAGAAACTAAGTCAAAAGTTTCCAAGTATTAGTCATTGATGGAAAGATGTGATATGCATGAAAAACATGTATTATTCAACAATAATGCACAGTGTTTTAATTTTTATGGGAACTATATTCACCTTCAAAAACTATAATATAATGCCTAAGAACATCTTGATAAACTTGTTTAAGGGTAATGCTAAACTATACTAGAAACTCCATATTGTTTTTTGTATTACAAGAAATAAAAGTATGAAATCATCTTAATGAACTATTATCATAAATCATGTCTTTCAGGTATTATATATTTTTATTTATTATCATACAAAAAATGATAGGAAATATGTAGCTGAGCACTTTTATCATGTTCCTTTGTGTTTTAAGTTAAATCAGGATTAGGCCGGGTTAATCATTTTGACCCAAACTTGTTTTAAATACAAACCCATTAAGCGTGTAAAAGTGCTTTTAACAGCTTTTTAGCTCTTTGGTAGAACAAAGAGTCAACGACGCTTTACATCTTCGCTTAGCGGCAAAGCAAAGCAACCAGGGGCCATCTTCACTTTGAAGGCTGCTTTTTCACCGCTTTTGACTGCTTTCTTACAATATTGATTAGCTTCCTTGTTTCCAGTCTCAACTGCCAGTACTTCACCAATTGTTGCTACTACCTTATCTCCAGTCTCAACAATTGGTACTTTAGATTTGTTGCTACTATGTTATGGTTGTTGCCATCTTCTCCTTCTACTATACTTCTCTTTTGAATGATGATCACTTACTGAGTTCGAAGACTATCTACTCCATCCGAGAAATCCCTCAAATCTCCAACATCCATAGTTTTTTATTGTTCTCCTTTGCATCCCTCTTTCTCTCCTCACATCACCACCTCTGTGGCAACCTTGAGAATTTTAACAAGAGAGAAATTAAGAGAAAGATGATTTGAGATTTTGAAATGAGAGAAATTGAGAGAAAGATGATTTAAGAACTAAGATCTTGAAGTGAAATGAGAGAAATCTAAAAGCATTAGAGCTTTAATATTAAGAAAAGTGTTTAATGTTTGTTGTGCAAAAGCTTCAATGAACAGAATGGTTCAAATGATGAGCTATAAATAATATTTGGATCCATTTTTACGACAACGGTATTTTATTTTATTTTACTACTGTTGTCAAACAAGATTCAATCTAAGGGTTGATTGAACAAGAAACATTATATTGAACAACTTTATTTTGGATTGTTTACAAGGATCTTGCTAAAAGAAATAATGAGAATCTCGTCTTCAACATCACTATGAAATTGTTGAAAAAGTAGCAACTTGGTCGAATTCTTAGATGTACTTAATGGGATTTGGAAATGTAGGGCTAGGGATTCAAAGAAGTTGGAGGGAAGGGATTAATTTTGGAGGAATTGAGAGGCGAGATGAGGATTACGGACTAGGTTACGTGGACAGAGCATTTTGAATGTCGTGTCCTTGTCCGACACGTGTCGGGCATGGATTTCCTGCGGACACGTGATGGACACGTGTGGTTCAAAGGAAAGCCCGATCTCCCTTTCTTTTATATCCTACACTAGTTTTTTTGGTAATATTGGGTTCAAAATCAAATATTTTTTGAATACAAAAACTAAAATATATTACTTAAATATTTAAAAAATACCCATCATATTATCCCATGTGATCAAAACTAAGCTTTTGGTGTTAAACATTATTCTTAGTTTGATTTAACTTGATTCTTAATTATTATAAATAACAAAAAGAAATATATAAATATTATAGGTATGTTAATTCAATATTTGATGTAATGTATATGTGTGTTTGTTACAATGCACGGACGGTGTAACTATGTTAGTTACACACATGTGAAAATATATATTTGACCATTGGTATAATGGTCCACATCATTCATTATGATCTATGCATTCAAAACTTCATAGATGTTAGAAATCATATAGATTAAATATTTATAAATCATCCATATAATGATCTAGAAATGAACAGTCTGTAATAGTTTAGAAAGTCGTTTAATTTGAGTTGCTTGAATTATAGAATGGAAAATTTCATACTACATGGTTTTTTATTCACACATATATTTGATGACATGTAGCCAACAATGAACGGTTTGGATTTACTATATAGATGGGCAAATGTGCTTTTTAATGTATGTGTAACTAACTTAGTTACACCCCGTGTGTATTGTAACCTTATATATTTGTGTGTGTATTGTGTCCCTGTATTCTATATTTCACAAATTTACAATATCTCGTGTTTGTATTCATGTCTGTGTTCACACTCGTATCCGTGCTACATAGATTATGGAGGAGGTAGAGGGAAATGAGATTAAAAGAGGGTAGGAAGGAGGGAGACGGGAAGGAGGTTGATTGATCAAGTTTCAATCTAGGGGGCTGATGGAAGTTATTGAACAAGAAACATGGTGGTGGTAACTTTCTTTTGAGATGTTGAGAAAGATCTTGCTAAAAGAGAGAATGAGAATCTAGTCATTGACATCATTACGAAATTGTTGAGAATATCGTTTTGATCGAATTCTTGGATGCAATTAATAGGGTTTGGAGATGTAGGTTTGGGGAATTAGAGCAGTCAATGGGCAAGGGTTTGGTTTCAGAGAAATTTGAGAAGATGAGGATTACAGAGGTAGGAGGAGACCGGGCTAGAAGAGAGGAATTGAAGAAGAGGTGGACAGGGGGAGGTGATTAAAGCAGTTACAAGATATTTTAAGTAGGTAAAGTCCACGATTCTTAAAGTGGAGGAGTATGCGATGACAGTAGTGGATTGAGAAGAGAAAAAGGGACATGAAATGATGGTGGTTACTGGTTAGAGTAGACTGAGTAGTTAATGAACAAAGAATGACAATGCTAGTTATAGAGGAGAAAAGGTATCGACTAATAAACAAGGTAGATGCTTGAAGGTGGAGTCTACATTTCCTTAACTAGTCTAACTAGTCTAGGTTATGACAGGGCTAACAGTTAGGGGAGAGGAAGTAGGAATTGAAAATTAATAAAAAATTATAGACGCTAGAGATTTTGAGAAATATAACGGATGGGGTGATTAGTCAGTTAGAAGTCATCATCCAAGATGGGAGCATAGGCAAACCACGAGATGACAACAATTATAACGGGATCAACAAGCACATGAGACAAGACAATATTAAGACCTCTTGTAGAATATTGAGGGATGCACGAACATTAATTTTGGAATATAATACAATATCATCTCCTTAACTGGGGTAACATCCAGGTGCCAATTTGAGCTGTGCCTTTAGCTAAAAATGTTCGAACGAAGATCTTCTTTAACTAACACATTCACTAATTAGGATGTATGGGCCGATTAGTCAGTTTGAGAAATATATTGGATACGGGACACTTCGCTTCACTGTGCCTCATGCACCTTGCGATGCAGAGCAGTAGTGAAGCGCCCCACATATGATGTAACCTTTTGCGTCTTGCATGCATCCTGACTTTGCACAGGGTCTATGTAGCACATATCCTAATATATTTTTGTTTGTTAATATTTCAATTGAGTCTTTATACTTGACAATTCATATCCCAAAAGCAAAATAAATCCAGTAGGCTTTTTTAGTAGCCTTCAATTGAGGATCATAACTAATCATTTGCTTGGATATTAGTATTGATTTGAAAAATTATGAACTTTACTACTAAGTTGGGTGTTAGCCTAAGAAATTAAGACCTTAAATTGTGATTTTATAATAAAATATTATTTATCTTGACATATTTTTTCTATGCATTCTTAAACATGTTCTTTCGTGCTTGATTATCTATCTTAAAAATTATGTGTGTGGTGTGATTCACATCACTTGGGCACGCGCATCACGTTTCGTCTTGCACATGTGCGTGTAAAAAAAAATTCTTTGCACCCTGCATTGCGTCTTGTGCATTGACAACACTGGATAAGATGAAGAATGATCACATCCTTGTGTTGTCTTTTTTTGTTTCCCTCCTAAAGTTTCAAGAAAGTTAACAGTGTGTTTGGGAGTTTACTAGGGAAGGGGAAGGGAAGGTAAACAAAGGGACGGGAAGGGAAGGGAAGGGAAGGGAAGGGAAGGGAATTGTAATATGTTGTTTGGGAGTTGATTAAGGTGAATGAAGGTGAAATTAATATAACTTGTTTGGGAGTAATAATGGAGGGAAGGGAAGGGAAGGAAATATATGTAAATTTACACAAATGACCTTATACTAATAACACACAATCTTATCAAATCTTTATACACAACTCAAATTGACAAAACAAAAACAACAATTCTTCGAGACTGTGGAGAGCCAAGATAAGGTATATATATTTAATAGCCAAACATATGAACCACGTTTTTTCGTCATTCAATAACGTTATACACAAATCAAATTGACACGATGCATCTTGTCAAAACAAAAACAACAGTTCTTCAACCAATTTTACCACATGCAATTCTCCATAAATCGACAGCAAGTTTATAATCGTCATACAATAACCAAAAATGTCAAAAAGTTACAATCGCCATCTACTATTCCAAGTTTGCCATAAGCATCCATAATTCGACAACAAGTTTGTAATTGTCATATAATAACAAAAAAGTGACAAGAAGCCATAATTGCCACCAAATACCCAAAAGCATCTATTAAAAGTAGAAAACCAAAATATTAAAGCTGAGTAAGTAGAAAGCTAATAATGAGGCGGGGGTGGCATAGATGCCTTATGCATCATCCTCACGAGTATTTGCTTCTGCCTCTCTCTTGGACATCCAAGTACTCCCCTTAGATTCTCTGGAGAATTAAGTAAGAATATGTATGCATCATCAATGTGTTCGTCGTCGACTCCAATCTCAACCAAAAGACTCCAAAGATCATCCGCTTTAATTATAGTCTTTTCCTGAGCCTTGTTGAATATCTCAGCACTTGCAAGCATTGCTTCAGCCACTTTTTCTATGCCATTATAAATTTTTTCAGCACCAGCATCCTCCTTTGACTTTCTACTCTTCTTCAGTGAATTTGCTGTTGACCTAGTTTCCATTGTAGCCCCACGAAAATCTTCTTTGTCAATTGCTTCTTGGTTACCATCAAAACTCTCCAATATGATTTCTTCCCTGGAAACCATGTCATCAATGCCATCAATTGTAAGATCAACATCAACCTTGTTAGTATCAGTACAAGACCGCCTCCTCTCTCGTATCTCAGCCGCAGTTTCGGCATGCTCTCCTGTTGCGTTAGTATCAGTACAAGACCGCCTCCTCTCTCGTATCTCAGCCGCAGTTTCGGCATGCTCTCCTGTTGCTCTATCAGCTGCAAAAAGCTTAAGTAGTTTATCGTAATTTTGAATAGGTTTGGTCCTCCATTCAGCAGCTTCTGGATGAGCCTGTAATTTTGTAAAAAATACTAATAAGGGAAACAAAAGCTATATAGTTACAGTATACTAATAAGGGAAACAAAAGCTATAAGTAATTTATACATTGTGCCTAGTATATGCTCTCCTGTAATTTAGTGTACCGTGCTAAAAGCTATGCTACATAAATATAGTTACAGTATTCTAAACTTATAACATAAAGCAGTAAGAAAGAAACTAATCTCAACATTAAAGCCAAGCTTAAAAAGACATTTGGTAAAGGGACCAAAACATTTGGTACATAATTAGTGACTATGAGAAAACTAAATAGACAATTTTTACTTGTTGATGGCTCAATGAGTGAAGAAGACTTGGTTAAATGTAGGTTCCATAAGAAATCTTGAACATGTGCTCAATAAATGTATGTATCATTACATTTGAACATGTGCTCAATACTTGGCTTGAGTTTGTTACGGACTGTCTTTAATCCATATTTAAGGGAAAAATCTGGGAAATATGGGAAGAATGAGATAAATTGGATTATATCTGTGAGGATTTTGTTTCCAAACAAAAGTGGTATCCTGGTCTTGAACTTGAGAGACCTGTAACCAATCCAACTGTTTTACCATGGAGAAACATTTTCAAAAAGCTATTCACACAGGATTCTATATCTCATGATATATTACTGTTGAGCAAAGCAAGATGAAGAAGGTTTTCTGAAGTATATTTCAAATACATGAGTCTGTTGACAATAGTCATGAGATGATGTACTGGTATTTAAAATGTATTGTGACATCTAACTACTGTATTACAGAGAATAAGAAACCTGTAAGTGTGCAGAAAGGCTGATAACAATAGGATTACTGCAATTTTGAAGATTTTTCCGAAGCATAGAGTGACTTAAAATCTGTTTAAGGCCAATTTTGACAATATCCAACAAAATCCAACAAAATCCAAGTATGTAATTTAAATTTGGAACTGTAAACTGACAAATAATTCTTTCATACAAAGAAAAAACAGTTATTTTTCATTACCTGAATTAGTTGATCCCACACTTCAGGTTCTGCACTCCACATGTTAGTGTTGCGATTCCAAGCAAAGCCGCTGCCCGCATTCTTAAACAAGTCATAGCAAGCTGCCCATTGACTTCATATACTTCATGCGATTTTTCACCTTATCCTTATCAATTGGCTTATCAGGAAACATTTCTTGGAGTTCAGCCACTATTTGATTGTAAGCCGTTGGTGAAAAGACGGAATTGTGCCAGTTTCCAATCACATCTTGATGCAAAAGAGCTTCAATTAACTTCTCATCCATAGCACAATTCCACACCAAAGAGATGTGATTTCTTCCCTTAGAAGAATCACCATCCGTATACCTTCTTTTTGACATTCCTAATTTACACAATAATGTTAGGGAATATAAAATTACATTCCTATTTTACATAAATACACAAGAATATTAATTACAAGTCTATGAAGGACAATAGAAATAGAAAACATAAGTCTAGTCACCAAGTACAATAGAAATAGAAAACATAAGTCTTACAATCATCAAACACAACAAAAAATTAATGAAGGACAATAGAAATAGAAAACATAAGTCTAGTCTTACAAAAACATTAATGCAACAATCATGCATTATAATCTTGCCACATAGAAGCTGCAATGGAATCTCTTAAGCATTCCCCTCTTTGTTCATCTTCATCCTCGTCCACATTATCTTCGACCGATGGGTTTTCATTATCACCTTCTACCCCTTCAGGGAAATCATCTTCTGGGTCGGTACCTCTTAAAAAATTATGCAAAATACAACAAGCAAGGATGATTTGATTTTGTACTTTAACACCATAATTCGGTTCAGTTGAGCTCGCTATGATGGGAAATCTTTTTTTTAAAACGCCAAATGCTCTTTCAATGGCATTGCGAAGTGACGCATGTCTTAGGTTAAATAGCTCACGTTGAGTCCTTGGTGGATTTCTTGAATACTCATTCAAATGGTAGCGTTCCCCTCTATAGGGTGGAATTATTCCACTTTTTAACATGTACCCACCATCAGCGAGATAATATTTTCCTAAAAAAAATTCATTGTGTTTAATAACTGATAAAAAGGATTTCATTGTCATTAGTAAATTATTCAGGATTAATGATTACCTTGAGGGATTTTAAGTGGAAATCGTCGTTGCAAAGAATTTTTTAAAATTCTGGAATCAGATGCAGTACCTTCCCACCCAGGTAACACATAAGTGAATTTTAAGTCATGGCGTTTTGATGTTGTAACGCGGGTTCGACCTCGGCGTTTTGATGTTGTAACGCGGGTTTCGACCCTGACGTTTTGATGTTGTAACGCGGGTTCGTCCTCGGCATTTTGATGTTGTAACGCGGGGTTCGACCCTGGCGTTTTGATGTTGTAACGCGGGTTTCGACCCTGGCATTTTGATGTTGTAACGCGGGTTCGACCTCGGCGTTTTGATGTTGTAACACGGGGTTCGACCCTGGCGTTTTGATGTTGTAACGCGGGTTCGACCCTGGCGTTTTGATGTTGAAACACGGGGAGGACCTCCGCGTCTTGCCTTACAGAGATTATCACCAAGTAATCTCTTTTTGTCATAGCGTTGCAAAGATCATTGTCTTGTAATCTTCGTCTTGGCTCCTTGAGAATATGAGAGTCGTCAGATTGTAACTCCCGATGTTGATTGTGAAGGCTGTTGAAGTAGAGCTTCCATCAGTTGTCGTGAAGGTCGTCAGATTGTATCCTTCAGCGATCTACGTGAAAGTCTTCAAATTGTAGCCTTCTGGAAGTCGTCAGATTGTAACTTCCATCATCGGTGTTTGATGGAGGATAAGCTATCTATTGTGATTTTTAGACAGCCTACAGTTACTTCTCTACGCTCGTAGGGTTCACTATTTAATCTCCTTCTATTTTCTCTTTGTTGAATGAACCAATAAGCAATCACACAAAGAACATATCCAATTGCACAATGGCATTCATGTTGAAATTTGACCCATGCTTCATCCATTATCTATGTGAGGATATGGAAATAACACAATTAGAATAGAAAATTAAAAATCGTTAATTATACACAAACTAATGATAAATTTAGAAGCTCTTATTACTATACACAAATTAGTTTATTATGTAATTTCAATACTCTTTTATAACACTACTTGATCTAGAATAAAAATTTCAATACTCTTTTATAACATATGTAGTCATTTGCTCTTTATGGCAATGTTGCACTGAAGCCAATTGATATAAATTCAAAGTAAAATAACCAAAAACCCCTAAAAAAATCCACAGAGTAGTAATAAGAGCTACGGACTAGGAAAGTACTCTTTCTATTTGGTATTTTATTTCGAATAGAATCTCAACAAAAGGACAAAAAAAGAACATTTAATCTCCACGATTGACCATGTGGATTTTAGATGCATGAAGACTTGCTCAATCTTCTACTGAAACTCTTGGCAATTCATTGATTATCGAATTTAATATTACACAGACTAATCTTTAATCACTTTTCATAAACTATAAAGTAACTTTATGAACTAAAGATGCCAAAAGCCCTTTTTTCTCTTTTGATTTCTAGTTAGATTCCATTTTAAAAGTTGGTTTCTTCAGATTGTTGAGGAAGAAAATGAAAACATATATGATACTTGCAATTACCCATCTATCTTCACGGATGCCTGATGGGTTCAATATTCCACGAGATATTTTGATGCAGAAACTGAGAAGAAAGAGAGACATGGCTGCTTACTTGGAGGAGGATGCCGACGAGGTGAAGAAGACAACGGCGGGGGTGAGACCGCCGGGGGCGCGCGGGGGAGAGCGCTAGAGGGAGAGCGTGGGACGGTGGCTGCAGAAATTGGAAAATAGATGTGAGGGTAGGGTTTACATCACAACCCTTGATTTATTTGTTGATGAAGGGCAATATAGACATTTCAGTACTGCTGTGAGTTTTCCCAATTCTGTTCACCTCCTCTACCGCCCATTGGGGGGGCGGGGTGGGGAACAATTCTTCCCTCCATTTTCCTTCCTCCCCCTTTCATTTCCCCTTCCCTTACACCTCTTCTACCCCCTTAAGAAAATCCCAACAAGGTGGTAAAAATAAATTTTCTCCTCCCCCCCCCCCTCCTTCTCTACCTACAAAAAGTGAACTCCAAACAGGCTGTAAAAGCTTGGCTCGTTCTTCAGATTCTGAGGCAAGAAAACGAAAACATATATGATACTTGCCAATTAATTAACCCATCTATCTTCACCGGATGCCTGTGATGGGTTCAATATTCCACGAGATATTTTGCATGCAGAAACTTGAGACAGAAAAGAGACATGGCCTTGTGTCCTTTACTTGGAGGAGGATGCCACCGAGTTGAAGTAAGACAACGGTGTGCGGGGTGAGACCGCCGTCAGGGCGCTGCGAGGCGGATGAGCCGCTGGAGGCGAGAGCGTCGGGACCGGCTGGCCCTCCAGAAATATGGAAATAGATGGTGCAGGGTAGGGTTTACATCACAACCTTGATTTAATTTGTCTGCATGCAAGGGCACAATATAAACATTTCAAGTACTGCCGGTGGAGTTTTCCCAAATTCTGCTTCACCTCCATCTACCGCCCGATTCGGGGGGGGGCAACCAATTTCGCCCTCTCTTTTCCTGTCCTCCCCCTTTCATTTCCCCTTCCTTAACCCTCTCTACCTCCCTTAAGAAAAACTGCCCAAACAAGTTGTGCAAAAAATTAATTTTATCTCATTCCCTCCCCCTCTCTACCCCTAACAAAGTGAACTTTCCAAACAGGCTCCACGCTCTTAAAACCCAAGAAACCCACAACGAAGCCAACTCCTCTCTTCTCTTCGCTTTCTTCTTCTCTCATCCAGCCAGACCACCACTCTCGCTCAACCGACCCACACCACACGCCTCCATCACCTCGCTGTCGCTCCCACCACGGCCTCCCTCCGATCTCTCCCCACGTCTCGTCGACTGCCGGCCAACCCCCATGCTCCGCCATCCGCCCTTTGCTCCACCTCCAGCGGAACCGCCCAAGCCGCTTGCTCCGCCAGCCAAGCCGCCTTGCTCCGCCAACCATCCACAGGCCTCCAGCCCCCATCTCTGGCAGTCCCCTCTACTCCCTCGCCGATGATCCCTTAGCACTGGCCCCCCTTCACCTCTGGCCATATCGCCCTACCCGACAGCCCCGCCCTCAGCCCGCCCAGCCTCCTCCAGCAGCCACCCGTCGTGCCCGCACGCTGACCCGAACTTCGTCCGTTCTCTCCCGAACGCACCACTCAGCTGAGAAACCGTCGAGGAGCCCACGCCGCGCTGCTCCTTCGCCGTCTCTTCCCCGCTACGCCCGTTGTCCGAAACCCTTGAGAAGTCAGCCCCTTGACCGTCGACACCTCTCTCTCCCAACCCCAAAGCTCCTGCCCTCAGGCGCTCCTCCGACCTCTGAGCAGCGCCACCTTCAGACCCCGTTCGAGCCAACCTCCACCCACGCCAAGCTTCGACAGCCACCACGAGATCGTGCGGCCTCTCCGCCCACCGAACCTCCCAGACCCAGATTCCGACCAACAGCCGCACGCTCTGCTCCTCGGTCAAGCAGCGAGCCGCTGCCCTCCGTCGCTAAATCCTCCATCGCTGCTGTTCTTCACCACTCGTCGTTGTCGCCGCTGCCTTAACCCAAGGCAAGATCCCCTATTCTCGATTTGTCTATTTATTATATTTTTGATTTATCATAAATTGATATGGCATAAGATCCATAATCCCGTTTGATTATTTTAGTACAATATTATATTTGTCGTAATTTAAGTATATGTAAGATCCTACTTCTCTGGACTTGTCAATTCAATTTTAGATCTGCGAATTAATTATATGCATGTTAGACTATATTATGATTATGTTGTATGTTGTGATATATCTGCGTGAGATTGTTTGATGAACAATATTAATTATGAGGTGTTGTTTTGAAAAAGAAAAGAATATTTTTAAAGAATATTTTTAGAATAATTATTGTGAGAAATATTTTTAAAAGAAATTATTTTTAGGAGAATAATATTAAAAATAAACATTTAAAGATTGTTTTAGAATTAATTAAAATGAGAAAATATTTTAAGAAACTATTTTGTAAAAGGACTTTTAAATAAATAGATTTATGATTTTATGATTAGAAATAACTTAAAGGAAATTATTTTGTAAACGATTATTTTGGAATTAATAAGCTAATTGTTTTAAAGGTTAGTTTAAAAATAAATGGTTTATTTTGAGTAATTATAATAATAGATATTTTAAAAGAATTTATTATACTATACATGCACGTCTGATTCATAGTTATCCCATACAGTCATGTTCATGTCATATTGAGACTCGTAATTATATTTCATGTGATTACTCATTTGATTTGTGTTATTGTTTGATATCACATCTTTGTCGTGCTTCCTTATACTTATGCTTGAATGTATTAGCCTAGAATTCCATACAGGTTTGCTTTGCAATTCGCTGCCGGGAAACGTATTATTGTTTGTAGCCTTGTATAATTAATTGCCGGCCTTGTATATTATTGATGGCCTTGTATTGTATTCGTTGACTCATTTATGGCTGTGTATCATTGCGGTGGATGGCCTTCATGCCTATGTATTTGGTTTCATTCCTGTGTCGGCTATACGCCTTGATTTCCTCCAAATTGTGGAGATGAACCGACTTTATTCTTGTAGGCGATTTCGCCGTTCTCACTAAAATAGGGAGGGGAGATTAACGTCCTGATTTATTGACAATCCTGATTCGAGCCCCTCTACACCTAGGATGATTTGTTTAGACTCTTCCATTCATACTATTGCTCAATTATTCAAAATTGAATCCGAAGTCGCTTCCTCGTTTCCTGTGCCGACCTATCTACAATGGAACTAGATCTTGAGATTATCCCCGTTGACGTCGTAGGATTCCTTGTTATGTCGTCATTATACTTATGATTATTTTCTATATTTCCTTTGGTTGGGTCGCTTTCTCGTTTAGCGTGTATACTTCCTTTTCGACAGTTAGTAGTTGTTTCTTTATTCTGCATCGATCTATCTATCGTCGGACTTGACTGAAGGATTTCTTCTTCATCATTTCTAGTGCATTATAATATTACTATTTTCATATATACCTATATATATATATACTGTAACAAATCATTATTACATGATATGTCATGATATTATTGCACATGAATTGTTATATTACTATTGCCTTGCTGTGATCGAGAACCATTAGCAATCATGACCATAGTGGCCTTGTGTGACCTAGAGACATGTGTTGTGTTGACTTAGAAAATCAAGAAGAGTTGGGGTGGGAAAGTCTTTGTTCATGTGATTGGATATGGTTGTTGATATATCTTCCAGGCTCGTACCAGTGGATCGGTGTCGCCACTGAGGTTGAGTTAAAGTAGATCGGTGTCGCTACTTTGGTTTATGAATTTATTTGCTTGGATGATGTGCGAACAATCAGTTATAAGATGATATGAACGTTGACTCTGTGTGAGATTTGTACCAGTGACCTGTTATAGAATGGCTAGTTACATGACCTTGTTACTTGAGGTGATTATGGATTATTGTGAGATGTAGGCCTGTTGTATTTCTCTTATACATAGATCGGGATTAATATTTAATTATCTACAATTTGAGACATATGGTATATACATGAGGGTTTCCTTGTTTGGATTATTTCGCTCGACGTACTACGTCTCGAGTTGTAGATTTTTAAGTATTAATTTCATCTAGTGTATGACCGTGTTACTTGGATGATTATTCTGATCGCTGGCTGCATGATCGACTTGTTACTTGGTTGATTTTCTTGGATTCTCCTGATTATTATGTTGTAGTGGTAGATTGTATTTAGATTATTAGTATTCCAGTAGCATGCTTCTTTTACTATTATTACTGTTTTTGCTTGGGTCGTTCGACTGTTCCTATTTCTCCATTGTGGGATCTTGTCGTGTGCCATGCACCCTAACGTACACCTGTTTTTCTCTGGTGTACGTCAGATTTAGGAAATGAACAGCCTCAGTTCGGGATAGTACAGGAGCCAGAGGATTTGCAGCAGTGAGGTCTTTCAGATGGTTCAGAAGAACAATCTGAAGCTTAGACTTTTTCTTTCTGTAGTAGTTGATGAGTGCTAGATATTTTTCTACAGAATCTTACTTTAGTCTGGTGTTGGATTTAGTTGTTTTAGTAGTACATTCCTTTTATTTCTGTTGGACTATGTATTTTATATTTTAGTTGGACCGTTTTGTAATAAGGGCATGTTTGACCCATATTTTTATGTCTGAGATGATTTACCATTGATGATATGTCTATTTCTCATTTTGGGTTGTCATTATATTCTTGCTATGTGTGATCGGGAACCTGTGACTTCGTATATTATATTGTTTCCAGACGCTTAGCGTATTAGGTTGAGAAGAAAAGAAAAGAAGTGACTTCGTATATTATATTGTTTCCAGACGCTTAGCGTATTAGGTTGAGAAGAAAAGAAAAGAAAAAAAATAATAGTGTATATTTCTTCTCAATCGTTGAGAAGAAAAGAAAAGAAAAAAAATAATAGTGTATATTTCTTCTCAATCTAATACGTCGCGGGCTTACTCGCGTCCCGATTCCCTGATATTTTGGGAAGCGGGGCGTGACAAATATTTTACAGTCGACCGTCGATATGACCGTTGGACTCCAACGGCTATTTTCTGAGCTGTTTTTCTAGGGGCTTTGTTGTCATTTTAGTGGGGTTTTTGCTAAAGTTTTGAGTGGGTATAAATACCCCATTGCCTTCAGCTCTCCATCTAAGAATGAGAATGTTTTTCAAATAGTTTAATAAGGGTTTAAACTTGTTTAGTGTTTGTTTAAGTTTGTTTTAAGAAGCTTTTAAGCATTTGAGTGTTTCGGTTTTGTGAATCAATTCCATAAGAGCTTGAGGAGATTATCTATTGAAGTTTGAGCTTCCAACTATCCTCCCTCCATCTCTTGTTATCAATTGAGAAGTTTTCTAAACTCAAACTCTAGCTTTACATTTATATACTTGTTTGATTATCATTGTTCTTAAGCTAGATTTTATATTTGAGTTTAGTTGATTTGATTTTATCTCATTGTTACACACACCCACTTGAGCTTATTGTATTTGCATTCATAATATATTTGGGGTTGTGAGAGTTGTAACTTTGAGTGTGAGCTTTCATTGTGTTCTCATCCATAGTAGAGAACAAATATTTATTAAGCCATATCGTGAGAATCACTTTGTAATACATTTGTACACCGAGAGGAGTGTGTGGTGAGAGTCGGGGATCGTTCCAAGAGAAGTGGCATCGGTTGACGAGCCTAGGGAGAGGTTATAACCGAGCACTTGAGGAAGACACGGCTAGGTCCAACGCTTGTGAGGGTGTAGAGTGTGATTGTAAGAGTGTTGATTGTAAAGTTTTTGGTTAGCTAGAAAACCGAGTCTGAGGTGTAAACGTTATTCGGGTGAACGTAGAAAACCCGGTTGTGATAGTGGATTTCTCCCCGGGAGAGGGGAGCGAAGACGTAGGACGGAAGGTCCGAACTCCGTGATTATTTGAGTGTGTTTGAATTTGTCATTGGCGCATTTGCTTTTGCATTTATCTTATATCGCCAATTGTGCATTGCTCATTTATTTCATCCACTATCTAGTTCATATTGTTTACCCCTTGTGTTAGTTTCATATCCTTGCATATATCATATATTGCTTATATCTCTTTGCTAGGATATTTCTTGTTGTTCATATTGTTTATCCTAGCTCATATAACTTGTTGTATTTCATACTGTAATGACCGTAAATTTCTAATACAGGTTTAAATAATTTTCTGGTATTTAAATATTAAATATTATTTTTCTAAAAGAGTATTTGTATTTTTTCTAATTTCTCTAGAATTTTCTATGATTTAAAAATACGATATTATGTTATTTTAATAAGTTTTGCTAATTATAAATTTAATTGTTTTGGTAAAATTTTTAAATAAATAGTTAATTATTCATCATTGTTATTGTTATTATTATTTTGACCATAAATTTTAATATTTATTTTAAATAAAGTTTATGATATTTTTTAAATTATTTAAAGGTGTATTTTTCCCTGTGTTTTTCTCTCACCGGTGTTCACTCTGTATACCTCTCCGCAATTCATGCAAACCCCTCCGCCTCGTGTTTTCCCCCAGCTCTCAACCCACGTCCTCCCAACCACCATATCCCGCACAATCCCTCTCATTAAATTTCTCCGCCGTTTTTACTCTCTCTCCAATCCCACGCTCAATCTACCTCTCTCTCTGACACTCTCTCTCAATATAATTCACTCTCCTTATTTTAATCCAACAAATCTCTCACAATCTGTCGTTTTTTTCTCTCCCTCACACTCAATCACCATCACTCACTCTCTCTTCTTATTATATTCATCACTCTCTCTCTCCTCTTTTAAAACCCAAGAAACCACCACCCCCACGAATACAACTCCCCTCTCTCTCTCCTTCGTTTTTCTCCTTCAACAATCCAGCGCCTCCGCCCCGACGAGCCGCCTCTTGCAGCCTCCGCCCAACTCCG
>NC_033800.1:121637129-121678832 GCF_001876935.1 Asparagus officinalis
AGCTTGGCATCGAAGCTCGGCGAGGGAACGGTGGCGAGGAATCGGAGGAAGATATAGATAGCCACCGTCATCATGATGCAACCATTGCTCAGAACCAAGAAAAACAGAGGCGGGGTCTTCAATAGAATCCCCAAACAAATAGTCTGGCTTTCTTAGCGGATGCGTAGAACTCGGATCCTTTACTAACGGCGCATCTGTAATAAGTTGCCTTAAACTCTGGCGTTCTCCTTTCCTTACTAACCGAGGAAGCTCTTCCGGTACGCCCGGAGCAAATTGAGGAATTACTGGAACAGAGATGGGCTCATCGGTAGAGGCGTAAGCCTCACTACATCGACCCTCCACTGAATGAGCATTGAATTCTCTCGAGAGAAAGTCAACTAAGAAAACAATACGCATTTATCAGATATGATTATAAACGCCTATGTTGAAAATGGTACAGGCGTCGAACTCGACTCATAAGTTGTGAGATAGAGTCACGACCTTGTAAATGGTGAGACGATCTCAATTATATCATGCACGCAAATGACAAAGCATATTAACGTGCGGATGACACGGTGATATACCTAAGCCTGTGTGATGTAACACAACATGAGATCACCCCATGTCATACTAAGACGTGTCTTGACTAAGTAAAACACGACTTGCGAAGCGTCCACTCCCAACGAAGGAGAGTGGCGGCTCTTCTCAATTGTCTCACAAAGGAGAGCAAAGCGAGGATATCATACCAGGTACATATTCATGGTGGTTTATCTAGGTAAGACGATTAAAGCCATACTATACACACGAAGCACAGGGTATACTGTCGCATGAATAACACGACAAATATATCCGCCCCTCGGAGTATAGTACAGCGAGAAATCGCCCCAAGATAGTTCAGCCATGTCTTGACCAAGCAAAACATGACTAGTAAAGCGTCCACCCCCACGAAGGAGAGTGGCGGCTCTTCCCAATTGCCTCACAAAGGAGAACAAAGCGGGGATGCAAAATGCAGCATGATATCTCAGATGTATGAATGAAAGAGGCGGTGATAAATATACCTGTGCAGCTAAATGGCGCCGGGTCAGGCGACTGAGTCGACGGACGGCCTCGAGCGACACGGGATTTCTTAGGCGACATATCTGCAGAGAATTAACAAGTCAATTACAAAGAAATTGAGAAATATCAGATCAGTGCAAAGAAAATATTGTGCTCAAATCAGACTTAAGTAGCAGGCGTGGGGCAGGTTCAGTCTCAACCCACAATGGGTCGTGCAACAATTTAAGCCAGAATTTCAGGAGTTCAGCCGAAGTCATCTACGTGGCCAACAAGAAAACACGACGTGCCTACGAATTAGGCTATCATATACGCTAGAAGCCCGATATCGCGGTTACCGCGCACGAATGGGAGTCTATAGCTAAGTTGTTGAAGCCAAAAGGTGAACACAAGTTTGGCATCTCATACACAATGTGACCAAGCCCCAGTTTATGCATAAAGCCAAAGTTAAATCAGGATCTTGACCGTGTCCAGATTCGAAGAATTCTAGCCAAACACAAATTCAAGAATCAAATACTCTGGCCTCAAATGGGATCGAACAAACCAAGAACAAATTGAAATCAGGTTCGGCCAACTCTCAACCACTCAGAAGTCTCGGCCATCATTCAAGAATCTAGAATCAAGCTTTAATTTTAGGTCATACAACTAAAATATCAAAACATATAAACCCCCAAATCCCCAGTCATCACTCAAGAACCTGAAATCAGGCTTGGTATTTCCTCTCAAACCAAACTAGGGTTTCGGCTACCCTCTAAAACCAAGATTTGTGATTTCCCCCCAAATCAAAAGCTAGGGTTTTAGAAAATCAAGCATTCAAGATGAAGAAATCAAATTGAGGACAATCGAACCTGGGTCTTACCTAAAATTCGTGAAAAGCTTGGTGTCAAAGAGAAACTCGAACCCAAATGAGGAAGAATGGAAACCCTAAATCCCCAAATTGAGACTTCAAAACGTTAGCTTGACTCCCGAACCGAACAAAAAAAAGGCACGGGAACTGAAAATTTTAAAAAAAGAAACAAAGGAGGGAAACAAGCGACTTTTGAATTCAAGAAAAAGTTCCAAAATGAGAAGAAGAAGAAGAACAGTCGGGTTTTAAGGTCCCTCCCCGAAGTGACTCGCAGGACCCGAGTCAGTGCCTGCTGGCTCGCAAGGTCCGAGCCACCAATAGCTGACTCGCGAAAAACCGAGTCACCACCAACTGACTCGCAAAAGCCGAGTCACCACAAACTGCTTCGCCAGTTCCGAGTCACCATTTCCTGACTCGCAAGACCCGAAGCTGACCCGCACACGTACGAGTCAACATTCACTGGCTCGCATGAATAGTAAGCTATTTGGGTCAAATTTTGGGTATTTTGGTCCTTGGTATACAATATCCATATTTGAACTCCAATGGGTACACGAGTTTAAACTGTTTCCCACCCTCGACGGGAAGTTCCTGGAGAATACTGTATACAATATTCTTAAGGATAACCCGGCGACCTCCGATAAGTATACAAGGATAAACTAACTTTCAGAACTCCCAAGAGTATACGAGTGTAAACTAGTCCTCTCTGCTTCAAACGCATGACTGTTGGTCAATGTCTGTCAAGGCGTCACCAGATGGGAATTTCCCAACAACGATGGCCAACTCAACGTCAAATCAACGACGCCGTTTAGTTTCAAGATTTCAACAGCGGTCAGACGATAAACGCAGAGCCGTAAAAACTTCATCTGTTCGACAGAACTCTGAATAGATTGAAGGCTGAAGGAGTCAAGAAATGAAACCCATGACAGGTCCTTCTGCAAGTATAGCCTATCATATCCAAAGTATTTCAGGCTCTTCTATAAAAGAAACGAGAGTGAAACACTTTGGAGGGGGTATCTGTAGGCGTTAAAAATTGCCCATAAGTCCTCAAACACAGTGCAAGACAAGGAAAAGACGATAAACGTTATTATCCAAGTCAAAGGAATTCATCCAAAATCAGCAAGGCGACGAAGCGTACGCAAAACAAGGAAGCTTGAAGAATAACGAAGCTTGAACAGTGCCGAGTCACCAAATGGTGACTCGCACAGTTCCGAGTCACCAGAAGCTGACTCGCACAGTTCCGAGTCACCAAGAGCTGACTCATACAGTTCCGAGTCACCAAGAGCTGACTCGCACAGTTCCGAGTCACCAAGAGCTGACTCTGACTCGCACAGTTCCGAGTCACCAGAAGCTGACTCGCACAGTTCCGAGTCACCAGAAGCTGACTCGCACAGTTCCGAGTCACCAGAAGCTGACTCGCACAGTTCCGAGTCACCAGAAGCTGACTCGCACAGTTCCGAGTCACCAGAAGCTGACTCGCACAGTTCCGAGTCACCAGAAGCTGACTCGCATAGTTCCGAATTACCAAATGGTGACTCGCATTGACTCGCACAGTCTCGAGTCACCAGGACTATTGTTGGATATAAAACCTCCCCAAACACGGATTTCGATGATTTTTAAGGATTCTTTCGTCCCAGAACCTCTCCAACTGCTCTGAGGTTATCCATAAACACGTTTAGACAGTTATAAACCACAGATAATGTTTAAACATCAATTCCTACTAGGAGACACATCTCAAAAAGCCTATAAATAGAAGCCTAGGGTCTTCTTTCAAGGGAATCGGAGATCTGAGATTAAGAAGGCGAGGTGCTGTCAAATTGACCAGTTAACCACGAATTTCAGAGGAGAATCATCAGAGCTTGGCGAATACTTTCATAAAGAAAGCCCCCTTCGAAAGGTTTGTGATTCTTTTCCCTTCTTTCCTCCGGATTAAACTTGGTTTTAATCTCGAGAAGAGCCACAATCTCGCTTGGTCGTGATTGTCGCTTCCGCAATTGTTTCCTTCGTGAAACAAGAGCGTAATTATATTGTCGATCGGCTTTGGTCTGCGATAGTCCACGGACTAACGCGTCCCCGGCACAGGCAAAGATCCCACGCAAAGCAGCGGGAGATAAACTACTGCTGCGTTTTGTTTGATAAAGTTGTAAGAAGATCTTATAAAAAGATCAACTCTTCTTTCAGTTTGAACTTGTAATCGATAAACGGTGTAACAGGTTTGAAAACAATGGAAAAGGCAACTTTTGACACAAACAGATTGGTCATGAAGAAATTATGCCCCACCTACGGTAGTGTTGCGTCTGCACAGTACTTCTGAGGATGAGACGATTGCAGTTCAAAGAAGCATTCTCTTCTTGTGAACACCACGACTACTTCTTCAGTTCACCAGCACTTCCAGTACTTAACAACTTATAGAATTTAAAAGAAGAAGAAGACAAGAGATTTTATTTTTCTATGTGTTTCAAATGATCAGAAGAAACCATTTTATAAGCTTCATGAGAGACAAAGATTTGAATTCAAGTTATTACAATGTTTGTAACGTCTGCAATAAAACCTATTTAATCCTTGTAACATTTGTAACATATGAAACGTTCAGCTAGTTTTAAGTGAGTGCATGCAAAACGTTTAAGCTTGTTTAAAGATAATATGTGCAAAAAGAGCATACGCCCGCACACGGGCCAGACCACGCACCCGGACCGCGCACCTAGACCGTGCACCCAGACCATGCACCCGAGCCCGCACATGCAAACCCGCACGCTTACCTATATACCAACAGAAGTGTATAATACTAACACCTTTATACCATATATAACACGTGTGTTAATTTCAACCAACTAAAATGTATTTAATTAGCCAATTTGGAACTAAAACCCGTATACTACTTATTAAACACATTTTAATTTTTATCTATGGAATCCAATCATTAAATAATATCTTTCCATAAAAATCCTCTAAGATTTATTTATTTCAACAATCCCCCATAATTCCATAACTTACACTAATCAAGATTATACATATCATGCTTTCGGAGAAGGTATCTTCTGGTTTGAACCTTCCCTATAGTTATCCAATTTTATCACCACAGGCACGAAGTGAAACTATGTCTTGAACTTGAACATTTGATGTGGTGATATTCTGGTAACAACGCGATATAGGCTATAAAAGCACTTTGACGCATTATGGCCATGCGTCCTTATCCTTTTCATGAACAATTTCAAGGGATAACCTTCTTCCTCTAATTGCGGCCACACAAGTATGTTCATATAATTGGGCATCTCTAGGGATGCACTGCTTGCATCTCGTCTTAAGGACTTGATTCCATTTAGAGTCGAAACACTCTTACTATATTAGTAGTTATCAACACCTTCCAGGTATACATGATGATAGACTCAGATACAATGTATCAATCTATGGTTAGGTGTTTAACTCACTCAACAGTTTCTTATCACCATATTGAACCTACTTTGTGGGATCTCCACTCAGATAGGTTGGGTTGCTCCTATCGATGAGTTAGGTAAGGGTTTCAGTCCCATCATCAACCTGGATTTAAGAATTAGTGACAATTCTAGTCCTTTTGTAAAGAGATCTGCTATATTATCCTTGTACCTGACAAAGTCCACTGCAATTACCCCTTCATCAACAAACTTCTTCACAGTCTTTATCCGTATTTGGATATAACCTCGAGTTTTGTGGTTATACTTTAAACTTTTAATTCTTACAATTGTGATCATATTATCACAGTGCACAGAGATTGCAAGAATAGGATTGCTGATCATGGGCAATTTGGACATAAGTCCCTGTAGGCATATAAAACTGCTTATAGGTCCCTTAGCACAGCTCGGCACAAACCGACGAACCAACGAGGCGACGAGATCGACGAATCGCACGCAAGCAACGGAATACATCCGTTCGCATTTGGAATCAAGCCAAGTGTTAAAGAGTCAACGAGTGATCCAACCAAGGACAAACTCGGACGAATCACGATCGAATCAAGATCAGTTTCGGACTCGAACTCAGAAGCGGATTTACTGCCTAATCAGGATCCAGATTTACTGCCAAATCAGGAATCGGATTTACTGCCTAATCAGGATCCAGATTTACTGCCAAATCAGGAATCAGATTTACTGCCTAATCAGGATCCAGATTTACTGCCAAATCAGGAATCAGATTTACTGCCTAATCAGGATCCAGATTTACTGCCAAATCAGGAATCAGATTTACTGCCTAATCAGGATCCAGATTTACTGCCAAATCAGGAATCAGATTTACTGCCAAATCGGGATCTAAATCAACCGAATCACGAGACCGGAAAAAACGGCAAAAACCACAACACCCAGAGGTGGCCGACAGTTGTCATTTCGCGGCCACCCAGAGGTGGCCGACAGTTGTCATTTCGCGGCCACCCAGAGGTGGCCGACAGTTGTCATTTCGCGGCCACCCAGAGGTGGCCGACAGTTGTCATTTCGCGGCCACCCAGAGGTGGCCGACAGTTGTCATTTCGCGGCCACCCAGAGGTGGCCGACAGTTGTCATTTCGCGGCCACCCAGAGGTGGCCGACAGTTGTCATTTCGCGGCCACCCAGAGGTGGCCGACAGTTGTCATTTCGCGGCCACCCAGAGGTGGCCGACAGTTGTCATTTCGCGGCCACCCAGAGGTGGCCGACAGTTGTCATTTCGCGGCCACCCAGAGGTGGCCGACAGTTGTCATTTCGCGGCCACCCAGAGGTGGCCGACAGTTGTCATTTCGCGGCCACCCAGAGGTGGCCGACAGTTGTCATTTCGCGGCCACCCAGAGGTGGCCGACAGTTGTCATTTCGCGGCCACCCAGAGGTGGCCGACAGTTGTCATTTCGCGGCCACCCAGAGGTGGCCGACAGTTGTCATTTCGCGGCCACCCAGAGGTGGCCGACAGTTGTCATTTCGCGGCCACCCAGAGGTGGCCGACAGTTGTCATTTCGCGGCCACCCAGAGGTGGCCGACAGTTGTCATTTCGCGGCCACCCAGAGGTGGCCGACAGTTGTCATTTCGCGGCCACCCAGAGGTGGCCGACAGTTGTCATTTCGCGGCCACCCAGAGGTGGCCGACAGTTGTCATTTCGCGGCCACCCAGAGGTGGCCGACAGTTGTCATTTCGCGGCCACCCAGAGGTGGCCGACAGTTGTCATTTCGCGGCCACCCAGAGGTGGCCGACAGTTGTCATTTCGCGGCCACCCAGAGGTGGCCGACAGTTGTCATTTCGCGGCCACCCAGAGGTGGCCGACAGTTGTCATTTCGCGGCCAAAACAAGATTCAAACTTTAGGACTTCAAGGACTTGCTCATCCAGATCTGGTGCTCGGCGACCGTCAACGCCAAATAAGGCAGGTGTTCGAGAGGACCAGATCTCAGATCTACGCGTACGAACTCCGGATCTAAACCAGTAGTGTCCAAAGTGTAAAGTTCTGCCTCAAACGTAGACCGAGACAAAATGGTCTGTTTGACAGATCTCTAGGTGATAGCGCCGCCACCCAAGGTAAATACATACCATGTACAACCATTGCTACCTAAACCCATAGCAATCTAGCATCACTATATCCCTCCATAACGGGAGGGAATCTACTGTAATATAGTGCAAGGGAAATAGTTCCCTTTAGATACCGAAGTATCATATCCAAAGCCTCCCAATGAGTCCTATTTGGACAGCTAGTGTATCTACTTAATTTAGAAACTGAGTAAGATATTTCTGGTCTCGAATAATTTGTAAGATATGTCAATGAGAATATCTCAATTGAGATACAAAGACTCCACGTACATTCTTATAGAGAGTTACTATAGGATTATATGGAGTTTTGACGAGTTTGGAATTCTTATAGCCAAATTTCTCAATAACCTTCTCAACATAGTAAAATTAAAAATAGTTATACCCTAAACTGATCTTATCAATTTTAGGCCAAGAATACGTCAGCAACTCTCATGTCCTTCATTTCAAGCTTACTACTAAAGAATGACTTAGTCTCATTGATTATCCCAATGTTAGATCCAAACAATAGAATATCATCAACATAAATGCACAGAAGAATATAAGAATCACCTCTTACTTTGCTATAAACGCACTTATCAAACTCAATCATTTTAAAACTAAAATCAATGATAGTTGTATCAAATCTTTTATGACATAGTTTAGGGGCTTGTTTAAGTCCGTAAAGAGACTTCACAAGTTTACATATTTTCCTTTCATTTTCAGGTGCTACAAATCCCTCAGGCTGATCCATATAAATCTCTTCTTTAAGAAAACCATGAAAAAAATAGTTTTTACATCCATCTGGTGGATTATAAAATCATATATAGAAGCCAATACTATAAGGATTCTGATTGTAGTCATTCAGGCGACTGGTGAGTATGTGTCAAAGAAATCAATTCCTTCAACTTGTTTGAACCCCTTGACAATAAGTCTGGCCTTAAACTTTTCTACGGTTACATCTAGTTTTATTTTTCTTTTAAAAATCCATTTAGACCAAATTGTCTTGCACTCAGGAGGAAGATTAACTAATTCTCATGTCCCATTAGAGAAAATAGAATCCATTTCACTTTTGACAGCTTCCTCCTTAAATTTTTCTACGGTTCTATCTGGTTTCATTTTTTTAAATCCATTTAGACCAAACTGTCTTGCATTCAGGAGGAAGATCAACTAATTACCATGTCCCATTAGAGAAAATAGAATCCATTTCACTTTTGACAGCTTCCTTCCACTGTTTAGCCTCTTTCGAGGCCATAGCAGATCTGTAGGAAATAAGATCCTCCTCCATATTATAAGTGACTTAGTCACTTCCAAAATCCTTGGCGACACTAGCTCTCTTATTCCTTCTAGGTTCATCTAAATCATCTGATCTTTTAGATTCAGATTAAGAACTATTTGCCCCTATATTTGTCATCTTTTCCACATGATTAGGAATGGAAGTTGAGACAAATACTGGATTTTAATTAGAAATACTTTGAGGAATTTTAGTTTTCATAAGGAAAACATCCTCAAAAAATGTTGCATTACGAAATTAAAAAATTGTATTAACATCTATGCTTAGGATTTTAGATTTGATCACTAAGAATCTCAAAGCATAGGTGTTTTCTATTGGGTCCATTTGTTTTGATGATGATTAACAAACATTTTATAACTAATGTTGTTTGTCTAGTATTTATATTTTGTATTTATTCTAGGCAAACAACATATTGGAGGATGGATGGAATCGAGCAATCACGATCATATCCAATGGAGGTTGGAGGAATTGTGGAGTAAAGTAATATAATTTAAGTTCAAGATCCAAGTTCAAGCTTCATCCGGACAGTTTACCAAGTGGAGCTATATTGAAGACCTTCTAGCTTGGATAAATTAATTTAGGTTTATATTATGTGTGTTGGTACTTTAAGCTCAATTATACACACACACATTTTATTGATTTCTTTGTATATATATATATATATATATATATATATATATATATATATATATATATATATATACACACACACACACACACACACACACACACACACACACACACACACAAGTTTTGGTTTTATGGTTTTCTAGTTTAAATATGAAACAAATACTTATTTATATACATACATACATGTTTCATAGTTACCATGTTTGGTTTTGGTAAACAATGTGTTTTGCCACATATACATGAAAATGAACAACACATATACATATACATATATATTTTTCATGATTATATGTAAAAATAGTGTATTCTAGTTTATAGACTTAACAATCATAATACACATCTTCTATTAAGTCTATAAAATTAGTTTATGAAGTTTTAAAATATGGTGTAGTCAAAATGTCAAAACAAGTATGTTTTCATTTTCATGTTTTGGACTATTTTGTAAAATGAAGAGATTTCTCATTTGGAAGGTTCTTTTTGAAAATCAGTTCTTGTTTGTAAAATGTCAAAACAAGTATGTTCTTTTTGTAAAATGAAGAGTTTTAAAACAAGTATGTTTTAATCAGGCTGATACAGTGTTATCAATCGACTGATGAATGTGTTCAGTCGACTGAAGAAATCATCTGGAAAGTCAAAAATTTCCTGTTTTGTTTCGGTTGACTAACCAGTCGACTGATGAGGTCATTGGTCGACTGACGAGTTCATCAATTGACTGATGATATGTTGCTGGCATGTAACGGTCAGCTCATCAGTCGACTGATGAACAATATCAGTTGACTGACGGCCCAACGGCTAGTTTTTCTAGCTTTCTGTTTTTTTATCTTTTTACTGGTTTTGTTGGTTTTATCTTGGCTTTGGGGTTTCCTATAAATACCCCCACATTCCTCAGTTCATGAAACAAGAAGAGAAAAGTTTTAAAAGAGTTTTACAAGTTTGTTTAAGGGTTTAAGTTTTTGTTTAAGTGTGTTTAAAAGTTTGGTTTGTGAAGAAACTTTCACAAGAGCTTGAGGAGATCATCCATTGGTGTTTGAGCATTCAACTCTTCTCCCTCTCTCTTGTTATCATAGAGAAGTTTTCCTAAACTCTATTTTTAGCTATTTATTATTTTGTTCATAATTTCCATAAGCTAGATTTAAATTGAGTTTAGTTTGATTTTGTTTTATCAAATCTCATTGTTACACACACCCACTTGAGCTTTTAGTATTTTCATACATAGTATAATTTGGGATGTGAGAGATTATAACATTGAGTTGTGCTTAATTGAGTTCTCCATTGTTTAGAGAACAATCATTTGTTGTGAGCTATTATTGTGAGGTTCACTTTGTATTACACTAGTACGCCAAGAGGAGTGTGTTGTGAGAGACGGGGTCGTTCTAAGAGAAGTGGGGTAAGTGGTAATGCCTAGAGAGAGGTTGTAATTCCTAACACTTGAGGAAGACACGGGCTAGAGATCAACACTTGAGATGGTAGTTAGTATAGTTACATTGTGAGTGATTGTGAATGTTAATCGGTGAGCGTTGAAAACCGACATTGTGAGGTGTAAATATTTTTCGGATAAGCGTAGAAAACCCGGTGTGATAGTGGAGATCTCCTCGAGGTGAGGAGTGGAGACATAGGTCGTAGGGACCGAACTCCGTGAACATATCATTTGTTTGTGATTGCATTGACGCACTTTTACATTCGTGCTTATTATTCATATTGCCTTTTTCAATTGCTCGTTGTTTATATTGCCATATCACTTTAGTAGCTTGTTTACCCTTATATTACTTGTATATTATTGCATACATATTTTGTAATATATCATTCTTTCTAGGATATATTTGTTATAAGTTTTTAATTGGCATAAAATCGGATTAGATTATCATAAACCCTATTCACCCCCCCCCCCCTATAGGGTTCTTTCCTAGTAGCATTAGGGTGCTTTCATTTTCTATATAACCCTAAAAGATAGAGTCTACTATCTTAGGACATAGCTTCTTCCTCTTGTGTTCTGGGATTAGCACTTTTACTAGACACCCCCACACTTTAAGGTATTCCCCTATAGGGTTCTTTCCTAGTAGCATTAGGGTGCTTTCATTTTCTATATAACCCTAAAAGATAGAGTCTACTATCTTAGGACATAGCTTCTTCCTCTTGTGTTCTGGGATTAGCACTTTTACTAGACACCCCCACACTTTAAGGTATTTCAAGCTTCTCTTTCGACCTCTCCAATGTTCAAATAGACTTCTTTCTTTATGTTTCTGAGGGACTCTATTCATAATATGGCAAGCCGTATTCAAAGCTTCTCTCCACATATATTTAGAAAGTCTTGAACTTTCAAGTAGACTATGAATCATATCTTCTAAGGTTCTATTTTTTCGTTCAGCTACATTGTTAGACTGAGGAGAATAAGGAGTAGTTTCCTCATGCACAATGCCAAAAGATTGACTTAGAATAATTCATTTGATGTATATTCTCCACCTCTCTCAGATCTTAAACTTTTAATTCTTGTCAGTTTGGGTTTCAGCTTCATTCTTAAAAATGATAAATTTTTCTTGGGCCTCATCTTTAGTTTTAAGAAAGTAAATATAACAATATTTGCTATAGTCATCTATAAAGGTGATAAAATATTTCTTCATGTCTTTGGTCAAAACACCATTAAATTCACAAATATCAATATGAACTAAATCAAGCAACTCAGAGTTTCTTTCAACCGATTGAAAATGTGTCTTTGTTTAGTTATTGCACATACTTGACATTTCTTACTATGATCTAAAGTGTGTTTTGGAATCATATTAAGATTCATCATTCTTTTTACAGAATTAAAATTAATATGACCAAGACATCTATGCTAAATAGCATATGATTCATTAATATTACTAACAGGATAATCATAAATAGATATTTTATTTATTTCAGAGCTAAGAACAGGTTCTTCTCTAACCTTATACATTCCATCAGAATCATAGCCTTTAAAGATAAAAGATCCAGCATGTGACATAACTACTTTATTACATTTAAAAGAAAGCTCATAATCCTCCCTAACTAAACATGAATCATTGATAATATTGTGTCAAACAGCAGGAACATGATGCACCCTGTGTAATGATAGAACTCGCCCTGAAGGAAACTGCAGGTCCACTCGTCCATATCCAAACACTTTAGATGCAGTTTGGTTCCTCATCTTCACATTATTTCCATTTGCAGGTTGGTAAGACACAAACAGTAATTTGTCAACACAAATGTGTACATTTGCACCAGTGTCTATCAAACCATTCATTTGGTTCAAAAAAATTTAGTAATTCAGGGTTAATAGAAACATACCCTTCTATAGACCGAGTAGGCTCAGTCATAACCATGTTAACCTGAGGCACACAAGTGGACCAGGGATTAGCTTTAGCTTTCTTTGTAGGACAAGCTTTAGCCTAATGTTTAGCCTACCCACAATTTCAACATGGTTTGTTAACTTTTGGTTTCTTTTGGATCTTAGATTTGTTAGCCCTTATGTTTTGATGATGTTCTTAAAACCACCATTATCGGTACTAATGGCTTATTGAGTATAAATGTAGTAAATTTATTTGTCAAGCTCGTTAGTGCCATCAACGGAGGATGGATGGAATATACGCTATAACGAAGATATACAAAGGAGGAGGAGGCCAAGAGATGAAGCAACGTTATTTCAAGAACGACAAATTCGAATAAAAGCTTCATCCGATTCAAGCTATATCAAAGCTCAAGTATTGCACCCTATATGAGGATATTAGCTTTCTTTTGTTTCCCTCTCTAGTGCTAGAATGTAGGCAAAGAGTTACTGAGTTTACTTGAAGCTATTGGGAATCACACACACGTTTTTAGACTTATGCTTTTAAGCGTTTTTCACAAAATACTATTTTTCACAAGTATGAGTACCTATCTGTAAAATTCTTTTTCCAAACAGTTTATTTTTAGTATTAAAAACATTTTACAAAGTTTCAGAATTTTCAGAGGTCAAATAAATATTTTGCAAATATTTCAAGTTGGTCAAAAATCCTTTTTCAAGAAAATATCAGAAATCGGTCGACCGGTACGGTCGACCGATCCTATGACCCTTAATCAGTATTTTTCCAGAGAGTCGTCGGTCGACCGGTACGGTCGACCGAAATTTCGATCTTTAAATCGGTCGACCGCGCCGGTCGACCGATGAGTCTCTGCTTGTTTTCCATATTTTCCTTAGCTGCTCGCGGTCGACCGAACTTTTCGGTCGGTCGACCGAAGCACTTTTTCGGTCGACCGAAGGCTTTTTCCGGTCGACCGAAATTCTCTTCGGTCAACCGGATTTTCCCTTTGGTCAGCCGCGACTTTTTTAAACGGTCATTTACATCGAACACTGTGCTTTCACTTGTTAGTGATTGGCACAGTCTGTGATGAGGGTCTGAAGAAGAGATTATTATCTCATTTGGGAAGATTGGGTTTTGTTTTAAAATGATTTAAACTTTTCTATAAAAAACCCCCAGACCTATTCTTCTTCCTAAGCCCTAACGTTTTGAAAACCAGAGAGCTTTCTGTTTTCCTGAGAAAAATTTTCAAAGTCTGTTTTCTCTCTGTTTCAAGTGTGATTCACCTCCCAGCTTCAGTATACCTTCTCTTTGCTATAAGGGCTGTGTAAAGAGAGGTTCTTGCATTTCTTTCTTCTGCTGTGTGAGTGAGATCTGTGGAGATCTACTGTGAGGGAGTGTGATCTGTGAGATCAAACTGTGTAGTGAGAGAGATCTGTGGAGATCGCTGTGTAGACGAAGTTCCGGCTTCCAAACCGGGTGTGTAGTGGATTTCTTTTAATCACCTTAGAGAAAAGATCTAATGGAGGCCTCTTTGAATATGCATATGTTAGAAGGACAATCCACAACTAGACCACCTCTCTTCACCGGAACTAATTTTGCTTATTGGAAGGCTAGGATGAGAATTTACCTTCGTTGTATTGACCTTGACATCCTAGAGCTCATAGAAGAGAAATATGAAGAAAAGTCTAAAGTCGGGAACATGACCGATGGAGAAAGGCACCTAGCTAATCTCAACGCTAAGGCTATGAACGCCTTAATTTGTGGTCTTTCCCCTAATGAATATAATAGAGTTTCCACGTGTGCAACCGCATACGAAATTTGGGTAAAATTATGTATCACACATGAAGGAACCCCCAAGTTAAGGAATCTAAGATTAGTGGGCTTATGCATGATTATGAGCTATTTAAAATGCTTCCTAATGAATCCATTGATGCTATGTTTTCCCGTTTTACTAATATCATCAATGAATTACATGGTCTAGATAAGCAATTATCCATTCAAGAGATGAACTACAAGATACTTCGCTCCTTGACTCCGACATGGGAGCCCAAGGCTACGGCCATTGAGGAAGCTCATGACCTCACTACCTTAGCTCTTGATAGCCTCATCGGAAAGCTCAAAGTGCATGAGAAGAAGCTCAAGGGGAAGGAGAAGGAGGAAGTACCATCACGAGAAGTTGAGGAGCCGTCACCAAAGTTGAAGACCATAGCTCTCAAAGGAGCTAGTGACAACTCATCTTCGTCGTCGGAGAGTGAAGTTGATTTTTCTAGAGCATCTCTCTAGAAGAATCTCTAGACTCATAAAGATGAACAAGAAATTTAACCCCCGATCTAACAACAAGTTTTCCTCTCGTGTAGGTAAATGTTTTGAATGCAATGAACCGGGTCACATCGCTAAGGATTGCCCCAAGCTCAAAGAAAAGTACATGAAGTACAAGAAGAAGAAGGCTATGTATGCCGGATGGGAAGAATCCGAACCAAGTGACTCGGATAGTGATGAAGAAGGAGCCAAACTTGCTCTTCATGACCCAAATGTTTGTTTCATGGCAAATGAACATGAGGTAATATCCGAGGCCGAAAGTGAATCTTTTTATATGCAATGTGACATAGCTATGGCTTTAGAAGAGTTGAACTTTGAATTTAAAAGAATGTCTAAAGAATACTCTTCTTTTAAAAAATTGCATGCCTCTTGTGATATTAAGCTAGAACAACTAACAACCTCTCTTGCTCTTAAAGATGAATTGCTAGGAGATCTCGATTTCGAGAATAAGCAATTAAGATCAAAGATTGAAAGATTAGAAATTGAGAGTTGTAGAACTAGACCCACTCATGCTTATGCCAACTACAATCACCATGGTAGAAATAGGTTTCATGGTTCTAACATCCGTACATACAAAAGAAATTTTGTATGCACCTATTGTATGAGACATGGACACATTTCTACTCATTGTAGAATTAAAGACAATGAAGATTTTTATGGTTTGATATGGGTACCCAAAGGTACCAAAACTACTAACCACCAAGGACCCAAGACATGGGTACCTAAAGCTACTACACCTTCATCTTCTTCTTTTGTAGGGAACGTCACGGCAACGACGTAAGGAGATGTGGTACCTTGATAGTGGTTGCTCACATCATATGACGGGCAACAAAGAGTTATTTGCAACCCTATCAAGGATTGAAGGAGGCAATGTCTCCTTCGGTGGTGGTGAGAAAGGTAAAATCATTGGTATCGGTTCTATTGGTAAGAAACCCTCACCCATTATAGAAGATGTTTATTTAGTAAATGGTTTGAATCATAATCTTCTTAGCATTAGCCAATTAAGTGATAAAGGTTTTGATATTTCTTTTAAACCGGATAAATGCATCATTAGTATGGATGGAAAAATTGTTTTTATTGCAAACCGCAAGTCTAATGTTTACATTTTTGAGATGAATGAGTTAGTGAATCAAGATGTGAAGTGTCTTGCGGCAATTGATGAAAATCCTTGGATTTGGCACAAGAGACTTGGACATGCAAATATGGAGTTAATATCAAAATTGTCTAAGAAGAATCTTGTGAAAGGGCTACCTAGCTTGCACTTCATAAAAGATACAATTTGTGAGGATTGTGCCAAAGGTAAACAAACAAAGTCTTCTTTCAAATCCATCCATGAGGTATCGACTTCTAAACCCTTGCAATTACTTCATCTTGATTTATTTGGTCCTATGCGTGTTACCTCTCTTGGAGGCAAACACTATGTTTTTGTGATTATTGATGATTTTTCTCGTTTTACATGGACAATATTTCTTGCTAAGAAAAATGATTGTTTTGAAGAATTTGCTAATCATGTTAAAAGAATTGAAAATGAAAAGGATTTGAAAGTTGTTAAAATAAGAAGTGATCATGGTGGTGAATTTCAAAATGAATTTTTCTATGATTTTTGTGATCATCATGGTATTACTCATATGTTTTCCGCTCCTAGAACACCACAACAAAATGGTGTTGTTGAACGGAAAAATCGCACCATACAAGAGATGGCACGCACTATGCTTAATTCTTTTGATTTGCCAAAATATTTTTGGGCGGAAGCCGTCAACACGGCTTGCCATGTTTTAAATCGTGTTTTGATTAGACCAAAGCTTAAGAAAACCCCTTATGAACTTTATTTTGGAAAAACTCCTTTCATTGGCTATTTTCGTGTCTTTGGTTGCAAATAGTTTGATTCCAAAATTAATGTTGGTATTTTCTTGGGTTATGCACCTCGAAGTAAGGCTTATAGGGTCTTCAATAAACGAAGCCTCGTTGTTGAAGAGTCTATAAACGTTACTTTTGATGAGACTAATGTTGGCTCTCAAGTTGTTTTGCCTAGGAAGGATGATGATGATGATATTGAGGGAGGATTGGACTTGTTGCAAATCAAAGACACTCCCTCTATAGAAGCTCAAAAGGATGTAGATTGCACAAATGCTCAAGATCAAGTTGAACAACCTAAAGCTTGGAAATTCACATCAAACCACCCAAAGGAACAAATCATTGGGAGCCCTTCAAAAGGAGTTATAACTCGCTCAAAAGCCTTGAGTGAATGTGGTAATGTTGCATTTCTATCTCAACTAGAACCTAAAAAGGTTAATGATGCTTTAAATGATGAGTTTTGGGTTTTGGATATGCATGAAGAATTAAATAATTTTCATAGAAATGAAGTTTGGAAGTTAGTTCCTAGACCTAACAATGCTAGTATTATTGGTACAAAATGGGTTTTTAGAAACAAACTTGATGAACATGGCATTGTAACTAGAAATAAAGCACGTTTAGTTGCCCAAGGATACAATCAAGAGGAGGGCATAGATTATGATGAAACCTTTGCACCGGTTGCAAGGTTGGAATCTATTAGGATGTTTTTGGCATTTGCTAGTTTTAAAATTTTCAAACTATTTCAAATGGATGTCAGAAGTGCTTTCTTAAATGGTTTTATAGAAGAGGAAGTGTATGTTGAGCAACCCCCCGGTTTTTTAGATCATGCTTTTCCTAATCATGTTTACCGGGTACAAAAAGCTTTATATGGGTTGAAACAAGCTCCTAGGGCTTGGTATGCTCGCCTCTCTAGTTTTCTTATTGAAAATGGTTTTTCAAAAGGAACAATTGATAACACACTTTTTGTGAGAAAAATGAAAAATGATTTCATTTTGGTTCAAATATATGTGGATGATATTATTTTTGGTGCTACTAATGAATCCTTGTGCAAGGAATTTTCTAAAGTTTTGCAGGATCATTTTGAAATGAGTATGATGGGAGAGCTTACATTCTTTCTCGAGCTCCAAGTCAAGCAAACTAAGGATGGGATCTTCATTTCCCAAAGCAAGTATGCGAAGGAATTAGTGAAGAAATTCAAGTTGGAGAATTCTAAGCATGCGCCTACTCCCATGAGTACTAGTGTTAAGCTTGATGCAGATGAGAGTGGTGAAGATGTGGATCAAAAACTATACCGAGGTATGATAGGTAGTCTTCTTTATCTCACCGCTAGTAGACCCGACATCATGTTTAGTGTATGTGCATGTGCACGTTTTCAAGCTTCTCCAAAAGCATCTCATTTAATTGCGGTTAAAAGGATCATTAAGTATGTTAATGGAACTTTTAACCTTGGCTTATTTTATCCAAAAAGCACCACTTTTGATTTATATGGTTTTTGTGATGCCGACTTTGCCGGATGTAAGGTAGATCGCAAGAGTACGTACTAGTGGAACATGCCAATTCTAAGGAAACTCCCTTGTCTCTTGGGCTTCCAAGAAACAAAATTGTGTTGCATTGTCCACTACGGAAGCGGAATACATTGCCGCCGGCTTATGTTGTGCTCAAGTCTTATGGATGAAACAAAGCCTAGTTGACTATGATTTGAATTTTCAAAATATTAAAATCTTTTGTGATAACACAAGTGCCATAAATATTTCCAAAAATTCGGTTTTGCATTCTAGAACTAAACATATTGATGTACGCCATCATTTCTTACGCAATCATGTAGAAAGACAAGATGTATCCCTAGTATTTGTTGACACCAAATCTCAACTAGCGGATATATTTACTAAGCCTCTTGGAGAGGATGATTTTTATCGCATAAGAAATGGTTTGGGCTTATGCACTATGTGAACGTTCTACATTGCTTGCTTGCATGATGCATTTGGCATTTCTCTTTACCCCATTTTTGATGGTGACAAAGGGGGAGAGAAATCTCCTCATTTGTTGCATATATTTAGGGGGAGCTCATAGATAGGGGGAGCACCTATCTATAAGCTATTTTATTTTTGCTCTTATATAATGGTTGGTTGTCATCATCAAAAAGGGGGAGATTGTTAGCCCTTATGTTTTGATGATGTTCTTACAACCACCATTATCGGTACTAATGGCTTATTGAGTATAAATGTAGTAAATTCATTTGTCAAGCTCGTTAGTACCATTAATGGAGGATGGATGGAATATATGCTACAACGAAGATATCCAAAGGAGGAGGAGGCCAAGAGATGAAGCAACGTTTTTTCAAGAACGACAAATTCGATCAAAAGCTTCATCCGATTCAAGCTATATCAAAGCTCAAGTATATTGCTCTCTATATGAGGATATTAGCTTTCTTTTGTTTTTCTCTCTAGTGCTAGAATGTAGGCAAAGAGTTACTGAGTTTACTTGAAGCTATTGGGAATCACACACACGTTTTTAGACTTGTGCTTTTAAGCGTTTTTCACAAAATACTATTTTTCACAAGTATGAGTACCTATCTGCAAAATTCTTTTTCCAAGCAGTTTGTTTTTAGTATTAAAAACATTTTACAAAGTTTCAGAATTTTCAGAGGTCAAATAAATATTTTGCAAATATTTCAAGTTGGTCAAAAATCAGATTTCAGAAAATATCAGAAATGCTGCTCGCGGTCGACCGAACTTTTCGGTCGGTCGACCGAAGCACTTTTTCGGTCGACCGAAGGCTTTTTCCGGTCGACCGAAATTCTCTTCGGTCAACCGGATTTTGTCTTTGGTCAGCCGTGACTTTTTTAAACGGTCATTTACATCGAACACTGTGCTTTCACTTGTTAGTGATTGGCACAGTCTGTGATGAGAGTCTGAAGAAGAGATTATTATCTCATTTGGGAAGATTGGGTTTTGTTTTAAAATGATTTAAACTTTTCTATAAAAACCCCCCAGACCTCTTCTTCTTCCTAAGCCCTAACGTTTTGAAAACCAGAGAGCTTTCTGTTTTCCTGAGAAAAATTTTCAAAGTCTGTTTTCTCTCTGTTTCAAGTGTGATTCACCTCCCAGCTTCAGTATACCTTCTCTTTGCTATAGGGGCTGTGTAAAGATAGGTTCTTTCACTGTTTCTTCTGCTGTGTGAGTGAGATCTGTTGAGATCAACTGTGAGGGAGAGTGATCTGTGAGATCAAACTGTGTAGTGAGAGAGATCTGTGGAGATCGCTGTGTAGACGAAGTTCCGGCTTCCAAACCGGGTGTGTAGTGGATTTCTCCTCGAGAGTGGGGAGTGGGGACGTAGGCCAGAGGGCAGAACCTCGTTAACACATCGCGCGTCAAGGATAACGAACTCCTAACTCTATCTCTCTTTCTTTTATCGCATTACTGTTTTGTGGTTTGCTTGTACTGTTTTTTTAATTGCATATTAGAGCCTCTTGACCCTAATCACCCCCCCTCTAGGGTCCAACAAGATTTGGCTTTGATTTTATCATCAGGTTTGCCATTAGGTTTGTTTTTAAGCTTTTTTCCCAGGAGTTATCACATTTTTTAGAAGCTCCATTTTAGCTTCTCGTAGAGCATGACGAATGGATATAAGTTCATGTGCTTGCTCTTCAGTATTATATTTTCTATCTAGTTCACCCCATAATGACTTTGCAGTAGCTGTAGAAGAACAATAGACATCGAAGAGCACGTTGGACAGAGCCAACAAATTAAATGCATCCTCTTGCTATTTGGTCCTTCTCCATCTACTGTGCAATTTTATATGTACTATTAGGATTTTTTTTCATTTTGGGTATTCTCTTAATATCATTGCCAACAGCTCCTTAGTCGTCAGCTAGATCTTCATACGTTGTTACTAACATTTGAAGAACTGACCAACGAACTTTTCAGGCATTCCAGACATGTCCATTTTAGAGGCATATGAACCAACATTTCAAGATAGTTGGAAAAAACAAGCATAACAACAGATCCAAAATAGTATAGAATAAAGCATACAGGAATAAAGGAATAGAGCAGAAAGTTAGAGACATCATATTAAAATACTTCAAGTTTGAAATACTTTACAAAAGTACCGAATCGCCCTCTTAACAGAGGACTGGCCTTGAAGAAACTATGCCCCATCTACGATAGTGTTAGGTCTGCACAGTACTTCTGAGGATGAGACGGCTGCAGTCCAAAGAAGCGTTCTCTTCTTGTGAAAGCCATGACTACTTCTTCAGTTCGCCAGAACCTTCAGTACTTAACAACTTATAGAATTTAAAAGAAGAAGAAGAAGACATGAGATTTTATTTTTTTTGTGTGTTTCAAATGATCAGAAGAAACCCTCTTATAAGGTTCATGAGAGACAAAATTTGAATTCCAGTTATTGCAACATTTGTAATGTCTATAATAAAACCTATTCAATCCTTGTAACGTTTGTAACGTACGAAACATTTAGATGGTTTTAAGTGAGCACATGCAAAACGTTTAAGCTTATTTAAAGACAGCACATGCAAAAAGAGTACATGCCAATACACGTGCAAGACCACACACCCGGACCGCGCACCCGGGCCGCACACCCGAACCCGCACACCTGAACCCGCACCTTCGCTTATATACCAACACAAGTGTATAATACTAACACATTTATTATACCATATATAACACATGTGTTAATTTGAACCAACTAAAATGCATTTACTTAGCCAACGTGAGACTAAAACTCACATACTACTTATTAAATATATTTTAATTTTCATCTATGGAATCCAATTAATAAATGTTATCTTTCTATAAAAATCCTCCAAGATTCATTTATTTTAACAAACTCCTCATCGAGATTCATCACCTGTTGAAGCTAATAAGAGCGCTAAAGCACGATAGGGAATTTACATCAACTAACAATGACAATACCTCCCATACCCATCTTGCAAATTTGCATCTAATAAGAGTATGATAAGCTATTTCAAGCAAGGGTTACTAGGCAACCCGGCTTGACATCTACTTTATAGCTGAGGTTTTGTATGTCATGAGCTAATATCCAATACAAAATTTTTATTTTCATACACACTATAGCAACCCACAACAAGTAATGAATCTCGATGAGGAGTTTGCACCTTTTTTTATTAGTAGGTATCTGGCAATGTCAAAATCCTATTAGGGATGAAAGACATCTTCGAGTAGGGATGTACTAAAAGAAGTTGGGTCCAAGACAAAAGGCATTTCTACTCAGACCATCAGTAGCAAATATCTCAAATGATGAGACGACCTATCAGCTTCAACAATCGTACTTTGCCACCCAATCACCATCATATTTAATGTTGAGTTAGAGCCATTATGACTCTTTACGCCAAGTTATGACTCCTCGGACTACGCTAGCACTTCAACCGTACTATCACTGTCACATTAAACGTGAAGGTGACTCATTCAATTGGCTGTCGACACATGTAAAGTGTGGCCTGATCAGCAGACTGCACTGATCCGATCAAATTATTGATGTGCCCTTACTAATTCTCTATAAATCGTGGGCAACCTTCGCTATCTGAGGGTATGCAAAAAATGGCTATATAATTCCATAAAACTAGATTATACAAACTTGCTTAATCTAGTACCGACTTGAACATAGTAGGGCACACAGGAGCAACAAACTCCAGCCCTCTAACGGGTGTTTCCTATGTAGAAATCCACTTCTTCCTAACTGATCGACTATCAAGGAAGATCAAGGGACCCTAAACTCCTCTAAGTATCCACTAACCTATACAATCAACTTTCTGACATAAACAAATTTAATCTTTCATTCATGTTTTTGTTCCAAATTCGTCGGAATGAAAACCTAAATGTTAGGGACTCGCATAATTTCGTTGAGCTTCCTCGAGTCCAAATATATCCACATATAAATCAACATCACGCATCCCTCTCACTAGCTCTAGTAATGATGAAATGGTTGTTGGATAGCAGGTTATTGGGCCAAACAGGATTCCTAGTCTATTTTGGTTTTGGTTTTATAATTATTGGGATTCCTAGTCTGTTTTGGTTTTGGTTTTAGAATTGTTGGATTCCTAGTCTAGTTTAAGGACTTTAGGTTTTAGATATCGATATATATAAGTCAAAGGTAAAATATTTATAAGCGTGGAGAAGACTCTGACACAAGAATATAATAATAATGATAAAAATATGATAATATATATAATGGAAACAAACAATAGGTTATATATATAATAATATTATATATATATAGAACCCCTTAGGGACTGATCCCGTTAGGTATAATGTATGATTACCTTATAATAGTATAGAGACGAGAAGAGCATCGGGACAAAGGGAGAGGCAGAAAAGCAGCAGACGTTTTTAGAAGAGAGAAATTAGAGAGAGGACAGCGAGAATAAAGATGTAATGGCTTTTGAAGCGTTTTTGAAAGGAAGGGAGATTAATACTAAGAAGCATAGTTGAGTGAGATATTTTGGGGGAGGTATAATATCATAGAAGTATATATATATTAATTATTAATATAGATACCTAATAATATATAATATATATAATAACAAAGCGAAAGGATAATCCACGATACTGTGATATTATAGTATAAGAATACGTTTAAAAAAAAATAGTACCGTTCATTATAGAGAGAGAAGAGAGAACGAAGAGAGAGGAGAGAGACGCGTAGCGGAGTTTCTAAGAGGTGAGTTTTGAGATCATTTGCTTGCGGAGAGGTAGATAGTATATAACAAACTCATCAAGCTACTTAACTCCTACGCCTCGCGAAATACTATAGGTAGGACGGTCGGCAGGCTATATATATATATATTATATACCGTATATATAGACGAGGAGAGAGCGCGACCAAACGGAGCAAAAGCCAAATGCGAAAAGACACGGGAGAGAGGAGAGAGAGAAGATTTCTAAGAGGTGAGTCTGCAGATTTGGTCGAGGCGTATAAGTATATATATTATAGTATAATAGTCATATTATAGTATATAGGATGAATATAGTCTAGGAGAAAGGGAGAGAGACGGGCAGGAGGAGGCGGACCGCAGATCTTCTAAGAGGTGGAGTTCGAGATATTTTTGGTGTGAGGGGTAAATACGATACAAACAGGGGCAGTATATATTATATTATAGATATCTTATACCCTCACAAAATATTCCAACCAGCTCACCTCTTAGATAATTAGGTATTACTATATCGCAACTAGTTATATATATCATATATATATTATATACTAACCCCGTATTGAGTATATATATAGTACTATATATATAATATATATATATATATATATATATAATATATATACATATAGTATAGAAGCAGAGCGGATCCGGACCGCGAACACGACCGGGAGCACAACCAGACGGACATGCGGCCGTAGAGGGAGCCGAGGGGAGAGGCCGCCAACGATGAAGATCTTGAATCGAGAAAGGATGCGTGTTTTGAGATTAACAGGAGAAAAGTTAGCGAGTGAGAAATTAGAGAGAAAAAGATGTTGTTTTGAGAGGGAGATTTCTAAGAGGTGAGTTGAGATATATTGGTGAGGGTTATTTAGAGTGTTTGAGAGTTGTAGCCCATTATTTTTCTCCTCCATATAGTGAAAACTCCCTATCCTCTCCTTGTGGACGTAGGCAATTTGTCAAACCACATAAATCTATGTGTTTGTGATTGGTTTGTGCCGTTCTTTTATGAATTGCACTCGTTACTTGTTCTCCTCCCATTGCTCATTACTCGTGTTGGCTCGTGTGCACGCTTCTGCCGACGCGCAATAATTGATATCAGAGCTCTAGGGTTACAGACTTAGGGTTTGTTTTAGGTTGAGGAAAATGTATTGTTGGAAGCTTGGATCTTGAAGATCTAGGCTTCGGTGGAGATAGCATTACGAAGTTACCAGTTGGAGATCTTGCTTTCCTTGTGTGGTTGGGAGTTCGTGTTGGAATCCAATCTAGTGTTTAAGTTGGGTAATTTCTCAATTCTATCAGTTGTTCAAATTTTCTCTACAATTTAGAGTTAGCAAGCAATGGCAGGAGATAGTGGTGAAAGTAGCAAGGCTACAAAAAGTACAGTTCATGTTGTACTTCAGAATACGAAGATTAGTGTTGTGAAGTATGACGACAATATTAACTTTGGGTTGTGGATGAGTGATGTGCAGGATGCTGTTGGGTCCTTTTGTTTTGATGATTTACAAATAATTTACATCAAACGTTGTTTGTCTAGTGTTTGTGTTTTTATATTTATTCTAGACAAATAACATGTTAGAGGTTGGATGGAATTACGCCATAACGATAATATCCAATGGAGGTTGGCAGAATTGTGGAGTGTAGAAATATAATTCAAGTTGAAGATCCAAGTTCAAGCTTCATCTGTAAGTTTACCAAGAAGAGCTTCGTTGAAGATCACAAGCTTGGGTATATTTAGTTTAGGTTTTATATTATGTGTGTTAGATACTTTAAGCTCGATATCATATACACACACATTTTATTGGTTTCTCATATATATATATATATATATATACAAGTTTTGGTTTTTGGTTTTCATGTTTATATAAATATGAATTTGTAAAAGTAATGAGTAATTTGTTTATAGACTTCATAACAATAGTTTTATATATATATATATATATATATACACACACACACACGTTTTTGGTTTACAAGTTTATATAAATGTGAAACCTACATTCTTGTTTACATATATATATTTCCATGTTTATATGTGAAAATAGTGTATTCTAGTTTATAGACTTAACAAACATAATATACATCTTTTATTAAGTTTGTGAAATCAGTTTATGAAGTTTCAAAACATGGTGAAGTCAAAATGTCAAAACAAGTATGTTTCATTTTCATGTTTTGAACTATTTCAAATTAATGCATTCTAGTTTATAGACTTAACAAGCATGTATATTATCATGTCTATAATCATTTTCTAAAGTTTTATATTTTTTTGAATTTGTTTACTATTTTTAAAGGCAGTTTAAAAATCATATTTCTGCTTTAAACATGTTGTATATCTGTTAGCAGTCGACTAGCCAGTCAACTAATGAAATCAGTTAACCGATCAGTCGACTGAAGAAAGTGTCTGCAATTCAAAAAAGTTTCTATTTTGTTTTGGTCGACTGGCCAGTCGATTGATGAGGTCATCAGTCGACTAATAAGGTCCGTCGGTCAACTGATGAGCTGGAAAACGCCTCTAACGGTCAGCTTATCAGTCGACTGATGAAAACCGTCAGTCGACTGATGCTGTAACAACTAGTTTTTTTAGCCTTTTACAGATTTGTGTTTTTGGTCTTTTTTCCTTGGTTTCTCTTGGCTTTGGGGTTCCTATAAATACCCCCACATACCCTCTATTTTATTTACTGAAAAGAAAAATTTAAAAAGTGTGTTTAGTTTGTTTAAAGGTATTTAAGCATTGTTTAAGAGTTTTGTTTGTGAAGAGAATTTTACAAGAGTAAGCGGAGATCATTCTTTGGTGTTTGAGCAATCACTCTTCTCCCCCTTTCTTGTCATCAATAGAGAAGTTTCCTTAAACTCAATTCTAGCTGTTTTTATTATTTTGATTCTAATTTCCATAAGCTAGATTTTAATATTGGGTTTAATTATTTTATTGATACTATTTGTTCACACACAACCTATTGAGCTTATTGTATTTTCCTTCATAGTATATTTGGGGTTGTGAGTTTGTGACATTGAGTGTGAGCCTTAATTGTATTCTCATCTATTGTAGAGAACAAACTCATATTTGTGAGCTTCATTGTGAGTTGCACATTATATTACACTTGGACACCGAGAGAAGTGATTGGTGAGAAACGGGGTCGGTTCCAAGAGGAGTGGGGTCGATAGTAAAGCCTAGTGAGAGGTGGTAATTTCGAACACTTGAGGAAGGTGACACGGGCTAGGCTAACACTTAGAGGGTGTGAAGTGTAATTATAAGTGTGTAAGTTGTAAAGTTTTCGGTAAACTAGAAAACCGATTGTTGTATTGAGCCTAATTGTGAGGATTCACTTTGTAATACACTAGTACACCAAGAGAAGTATGTGGTGAGAGACGGGGTCATCCCAAAAGTAGTGGGGTAGGTGGTAATACCTAGAAAGAGGTTGTAATTCCTAACACTTGAGGGAGATACGGACTAGAGACCAACACTTGAGGTGATAGTTAGTGTGTTTACATTGTGAGTGTTGTAAAGTTTTCGGTGAGCTAGATAACTGAGTGTGAGGTGTAAACGTTATTCGGGTGAGCGTAGAAAACCCGGTTGTGATAGTGGAGATCTCCTCGAGGTGAGGAGCGGAGATATAGGTCGTGGGGACCGAACTCCGTGATCATATTGCTTGTTTGAGTTTGCATTGGCGCACTTATTTTTGTGTTCATCTTATATCGCCTTTGTTAATTTCTCTTTGTTTATATTGCCCACTATCTTGTTTTGTTTATGTTTATTTCACCCTTGTGTTAATTGTATATCCTTGCTCATATCTTGTTGAATATTATTCTTGCTAGGATATATTATTAATTAGTTTTAAATTGGTATAAATCAGATTAGATTAGCATAAACCCTATTCACCCCCCTCTAGGGTTCTTTCCTAGTGGCATCAGGGTACTTTCAATTGGTATCGGAGCACTTTCAGATGCTTTGAATGCTCAAAACTTATAGGAGACCATCATGGTCCATGAGAGGCCACCGAAGTATGATGAGGTGATATGGGACAAGATGAATCAAAATGCTTGTGGGGTAATAAGATTTTATTTGGAACAAGAGTTGAAGTATGATGTGACATATGCGATGAAGATGTGAGAGATTCTCAATAACAAATATCTTACGAAGAGTGTTGAGAACCGGTTGCACTTGCTACGAAGATTGTTCAGATTCTAGATGTCCAAGGGTACCTCACTTGCAGATCATGTGAACAACTACACAAAGTTATTGTCGGACTTGGAGAATATGGATGAGAAGATATCGAATGAGTACAAGGCAATTATTTTATTAGGCTCCTTACTCGATGAGGAGTATGATACCTTCGTGCTCACTTTGTTGAACGGTAGATCTTCTATCACTTGTAGTAAAATGACTAATGCGTTGACAAATTTCGACTTGAGGAAGTAGGATAAAGAATCTTCTAGAGCAAGCACTTCAGAATAGGCCTTGTCAACAAGAGGTAGGAGTCCCTATCCGAGATGTGGCAACATAGGCAGGTCAAAGTCAAGAGGCCACTACCAATTAGCGAAGAACCAGTGTGTATTCTGTAAAAAACAAGAACATTGGAAGAGAGATTGCCCGAAGCTCAGAGAGAAGGAGAATAGCAAGAAGAAGGGCCCGAAGACCAGCGAGGTGAATGTTGCTAAGAGTGGTAACGATTCAGATGATTTATGCTTTTCTCTATTGATTACTCCAAAGGTAAACCATGCTGATGCATTGGATTGGATGCTGGATTCTGGTGCTACTTATCATGTGATTCCCCGGCGAGATTGGTTTGCATATTTTGAGAAACTCGATTGGGGGGGTGGTCATAGAAAACGATCAGTCCTGTGGTATTTATGGGATAGATACCGTTAGGATTCAGATGCACGATGGAGTTGTTCATGAATTGAATGAAGTGAGATTTATTCCTCAGCTAAAGAAGAATCTCTTTTCTGTTGGAGTTTTGGAGGCAAAAGGATTCAAGATGACTTTTGAGAGCGCTGTAGCAAAAGTTACTAAGAGAACTTTGGTAGTGATGAAGGAAATTCGTAGTAGGAATCTTTATTATCTGAAGGGAAGCACCGAGATTGACCAGGTAGCTTCAACTATTTTAGAGGCGGACACGAGCATACTTTGGCACTACAGATTAGGGTATACAGGTAAAAAGTCACTACATACGTTGTGTAAGCAGAGGCTATTGAAGGGAGCCAAGAGTTGGAAGGTTGAATTATGTGAGCACTGTATTATTGGTAAGAAGACTAAGGTGAAGTTCAGGATAGCCGTTCATAGGACGATAGACATCTTGGACTATGTGAACACGGATGTTTAAGATCCCAGCAAGACGGCATCACTTGGTGGTCGGCATTGGTTCATCACGTTTGTAGATGACTATTCTAGACGTTGTTAGGTGTACACCACGATGAAGAAAAGTCCTAGAGATATTTGTGGAGTAGAAAAGAAGATTGGAACTACAGTCAGAGAGAAAGATCAAGACGTTGAGATCCGACAATGGCAGCGAGTACACTTCAGACCCCTTTCAGCAGCTATGTCGAGACAAGGATATAGAGAGATACTTCACAGTTAGTCATACACCGTAGCAGAATGGGGTGACAGCGAGGTTGAATTAGTTGGATGTGAAAATAGCTTTTCTTCATGGTGATCTTGATGAAGAAATTTATATGACTCAGCCATTTTGGTTTTGAGCTGTCAGAAATGAGAAATTGATGTGTAGATTGAAGAAATTGCTATACGGTTTGAAGCAATCTCTGAGATAATGGTATAGGTGATTTGATGGGTTCATGATTGGCCATTCGTACATTAGGAGCCAGTTTGATCCTTGTGTGTACTATTGTAAGTTGCATGGAGGTGCATATATTTACTTATTGTTTTATATCGATGACATGTTGGTTGCTTCTATTTCTAGATCCACCATAGATAGATTGAAGATTCAGCTTTTGAGCGAGTTTGAGATGAAGGATTTGGGTGAATCGAAGCATATTTTGGGGATGGAGATCGATAGAGACAGAGATAAGGGCAGAATTAGTTTGATACATGTGGCTTATTTGAAGAAGGTTTTACAGCGATTCAATGTGAACATGGAGATGAAGACAGTCAGTGTATCTTTGGGAGCCCATTTGAAGCTTTCAGTTGACCTTTTACCAAAGACAGTTAAAGATAGAGAGTTGATGTTGAAGACTCCATATGTGAGCGTAGTGGGAAGCTTGATATACGCCATGGTTTGTACGAGGCCAAATTTATCACAGGTAGTTAGCATGATTTCATGATACATGCACGACCCAAGTCTGGATCAATGGGATGCCGTGAGGTGGATTTTGAGGTACATTCGAGGTACTCTCAGTGTTGGTTTGGTATTTGAGCGGGACGCTAGTGGTGGACAACTATATATTGGATACGTAGATTCGGACTATGCTGGAGATTTGGATAAGCATCGGTCGACGATAGGATATGTGTTTATTTTGACTCATGTGCCGGTATGTTGGAGATGCACCTTGCAGTCTACGGTGGCTTTGTCGACGACAGAGGTAGAGTATATGATGATTACGAAGGTTGTTAAGGAGGCAATTTGGCTTCGAGGACTTTTGGAGGACCTTGGTGTTTCGTAGCGATCCGTTACTATTTATTATGATAGCATGAGTGCTATCTATTTGGCAAAGAATTAGGTTTTCCATGCGCGGACGAAGCATATTGATGTTCGTTATCACTTCGTCCGGGATGTTCTTGAAGATGGGGATGTGGAGCTTGTGAAGGTCCACACAAGAGGCAATCCAGCAGATATGCTCACAAAGGTGGTCCCGAGCAACAAGTTCAATCATTGTAGAAACTTGTTACAGATTTGTGCTTGTTGAGGCCTTTCAAGGCCATTTGGATGAACTACGGGTGGCTTGATCTCTTAGGAAAGGGGGTACGCAGGCAACCACATTGGTGCAGCCGGATTTGGAGAGATGACACATTGGTGCTCTTGTTGGTGTCGGCTCCGTTTTGGGAATACTTCGCCGAGGTAAAGAATTGTTGGATAGCAGGTTATTGGGCCAAATAGGATTCCTAGTCTGTTTTGGTTTTGGTTTTATAATTATTAGGATTCCTAGTCTGTTTTGGTTTTGTTTTTAGAATTGTTGGATTCCTAGTCTGTTTTGGTTTTAGGAGTTTCTATATATATAGCACATTTTAGAAGAGAAATCAGAGAGAAAAAGATGTTCTTTTGAGCACTTTGAGAGGGAGATTTCTAAGAGGTGAGTTGAGGTCTTTTGGTGAGGGTTATTTTGAGTGTTTGAGAGTTGTAACACATTGTTTTTCTCCTCAATACAGTGAAAAGTATCCATCCTCTCCTGTGGACGTAGGTAATTTGCTGAACCACGTAAATATCTATCTGTGTTTGTGATTGGTTCGTGCCGTTCTTTTGTGAATTGCACTCGTTGGTTGTTCTCCTCCCGTTGTTCGCTGACTCGTGTTGGTTCGTGTGCATGCTTCCGCCGACGCGCAACAATGGTTACTGCCTAATAAATTTCTATAGCGGTCGCCAACGAGCTCACAAAATTACCATTGATCCCTTTTTCACCCCCACGCTCAGATTGATCGGTCATTTCCCACACGCCAAGAACTACCCCCCAAAAAATTATACTTCTATCACCCCAAATACTCCACCAAGTATTAGCATTGACTGAACAATGAGATCGAAAAAAGGAAAAAGAAAAAAATCAGTATTCGGAAACACATGTTCGCCTTTAAAATTTGTCGCACCAATGAGTCTGGGTTCTCGGTCAATCATCATCCTTGTTCGGCAAGCAATGCTACATTAAAAGCTCATCCCATCATCTTTCTTCGGTCTATAAAGCCACCCCCAACTTAACCAGTGAATGTCGCCGCTAAATCTCCCAATTAAAGAATTTAATTTCATAATTAATTTCTCCGGAAGTCGAAAGTAACTTAATTTATACACACTTTTAGTTCCTGCTACTAGAAACAGTTGTAAAATTTTCCAAACAAAAATTCTCAATCTGAACATATATAGCTATAAGCATTTTATAGGTACTTTTAACTTTTGTATTAGTTCTTTGTAATTGCAACAAACTTCACCGATCGAGTACATTTCAATTCGAATTAATGTAGCTGAAACAACATATATAAGCACAATAGGCGACTACTCCAAACAGACACACACTAGTTATTCAGCGACGCATAACAGAGGGGCTACGTGCAAAACTTGCAGCACTTGCTACCAATCTTTTCAGGCCTTTTGGGTCCCTGTTAGGCCTTTCTTTTATCATTTCACCTTTTGCTAGAGCTTTTCACCCTCTCTCTTCTTTTTTACATTAACCAAATAATAGAAAAAAAAAAGAATCCAAGACTCAAACCTATCCGAAACTCTTCAAGCCAACGCAAAACTCTCGGGGAAAAAAAAAAAAAAAAAAATGCACACAAACAAATTAATTAATCAAACCAGAGACCCGTTAGACAACTCAAAAACCAGTGTCAGGGTGATTTTTTCTCATGGATGTTGTCCATCTCTAGTCTTCTCCTCTTGTTGCTTCTAGTGATGAAACTTGTGTTATTATCACCAGCACTAGGACAATTCCTCGACTCTTCAGTCATCATAGCGTAGCAAGAGAACACATGGTCCTGAAAAGGGGGCGAAAAAAAAAATCAAATAAATCGATGGGCAGTATTCAATTCCTACAAAGTTAACCTGGATGAAAAACTATGGTCATAGGATACGTTAAAATTAACATTTACATATATTTTGCTCAACAATCGATAGTCTACATTGTAAAAAAATTCCCTTGGGAAATGGTTAGAAATTTGTTCAAACCTTAAAAGAGATTGTGTGATTGCTCCAAAACTATAGTTGTAGTTAAGGAATTTGCGATATTTAATCAAGACTCACAAGCTCTAGAGCCGCACACGAGGAGAAAATGCTCAACTTAGACTCCACTACTTGTTTGTTTAGTCTCTGATGATCGGATGCGGCCAAAACCGCTGCAGCTGCTATAGTGGATGACCGATGGTCCACTAAGTTAATATCTGAATTCGGGAAGGGGAGAGCAAAAAAAAAAAAAAAAACCCATAAAAACAAAATAAATAGCAAAAGACAAATGTCACGCAAAAATTCGGAAATCCAAAGAAGGATTTCCTACCATCAATGATCCCAAAGATGAAACCAACGGATTTAGATGCGAAGTCCCTTGGTTCATTACCCAATTGCAGCTTAGATTTGAAGTAGCTCAGATAAGCAAATGGGGTAACCGAGTTCATTCTCCATTCCAAGGTGCTCAGTATGAGGAGCTCCATCCTCTGTATCGTGTTGCTATCAAATATATGCTCCTCCGATTCATATTCAGAGAGGGGAGGGACAACACCTTCTTCCATTTTCGCAGCAAGGGATAAACTAGCGATGGATAATAATCGAAATACCCAAGATTTGTCCTTCTGTTTCACGCGAATATCAGCATAGATGTATAGTAAAGCATAAAAATAACGAGGGAAATTTCTGAAATGGATTTATTTACATACTTCGAGCCTTCTTCGCATCAAGAACCGATCGTAATAAGTTACAGCAAGATACGCAATCTGATGGCTGAAGTTGAAGTAGGCCCTTGTCTGATTCAAATTAGGAATCAATAAAAGCACGAAGTGGGGAGGGGAAAAAAAACCCCATCAGATGGCGTAAAAATGTTTAATATTGAAGGTGCTTACCTTCATTATCCATTTGATGGAATCAGAGCGAGCCCGTTTGAACCAGCTGGAGAGCAATACATTGCACCGTTTTGTCTCAAAGCTGGTTTCTTTTGATACTAGAATCTCTATGTACTCATCTATATGCTCATGTTCTATTCCTATTTGATCACCGTCGCCATCATGGGCGTCTAAAAGAGGTTGGGTTTCTTGGCAAATGAGGTTGGCGTATGAAAAATCCTCCATTGCCAAGGATAGTGGGAGAGAAAGAGAGAGCTCGAGGTTGAAGGAGAGATGATGCTCACCTTAAAAGCCTCCGAGAGGCGAAGAGGGGTGAGCTCTTTGTATTGAATGCTTGTGGAATTCACTGGATCCTGTTGTTGGGTTACAGTAGTCATTTTGTTTTCACCTTGGGTAGATTGGACTTGAGTGACCTGATGGTCAAGGCTACTCCTGGGTAAAAATATCTTATAGAGGGCCCAACGGGAGTCCACGTCCTATTCGAACCATCCGCATACGAGATGACAGTTCTGACTCTTTCGATGGACAAAATAGGGAGGATCACCGAAGGGTCAAAGTTGTCCATTCGCATGCGAGCGATTCTGATAGGATGTGTAATGCCTAAAAGAAGAGTTGATGAACTTCAAATTGATGCTAAGAACCAAATTAGACTTAATGCATGAGCTATTGTGAATTGGTCCTACTTTCTATTTAAATTCTCTGTTTTTCCTTAACATATACCGATATACTATGTAGGACTATGCTCATATATAAAGTTCCCAATAACTTCCCCTTGTTCTGCTTGTATAGCTCAATCATCTACATGAATCATGGATCCTTCACAAACTTCATCTGAACCAATAGGTATGGAGAGACGATATGGATACTAAACATCTGTAGGACCTTCCACCATCCGTGGACCAGTTAGACAGTTATCACCCACATGAGCAATTCCAGACACTATCTAATATTCGTGAGTTTTATTTAACCCAATAATCATGAATAACGTTATAGCTAACATCCATAGGATCTTCCATATTCGGTAGGCTAATTAGAGTCCAGTGAACTGTGGTCTAAACTGACAACCATGACATGCCAACCATCCTAAGGATCTTCCACCATTTGGGGATTGGTGAGCTTATTTGACCTCATTGTTCTCTCAACACCTTCACACTTCACATTAGATTTTGTTTCTCTTAGTCCACATGCTTGGGTGTAATAGCACTTATCGGAGAATAATTGAGCCCAACAGAGAGGTAATAAGCCTTAAATAGAAGCTAGGACTCAATTTTACCCTAAATATATCTAGGAATTGACCCGAAAGTTTTATTTAAGACAAATACTCTTTCATTACAATGTGGGACTACATGAAATTTCCATCAGGGAGATAAAGATGAAGACATCTTTATCCTAATAGGTAATAGTGATTATATCAATGGTTGTTATGTCTATAACCTGGATTTTGCAAGTAGGCTAGTCAGACTATGACACGTCAACAAACAACTCGGTTAAAAGGTAAACCAACTTAACTTGCTAAGATATGTGACATCTGTACTCAACCTACTTAACCTAGGTCATGACTCTAAGTCTGACAAAAAAAGCCTAGATAGGCAGCCACAGCCATGATGACTGAGCTCATCTTAGTTTGGATATCATGCTTTGCTCAAGCTGTACCCAATCTTATAGCGATTTTCCTGATCAGAGATGATTGATTCGAATTGTATCATATCATCAACTTATAAAGTTAGGAGATATCAATAATTAGCCGAATCTCTCAGATTGCCAACTCTCATAACTCCTCCGATCCTAATACATATCAAAGGAACTTTCCTCCGCCGATGAGGTTGTGACGCATGGGCTTACTTTCACGCTAAGTAAATAACATAACTATCTTATTTGTTTGGATGATGACACATGTACCACCTGATTTGCTCAAACAATCAGTATAAATATGTTGACTTACCTCAAGTAACAGCCATCTTATTCTTTGACAGGCTCAGTGTCGCCGACCTTCATTAGTGACCCTACTCTAAAACCTTAACCTACATACCTACTACTTTGATCTATATGGTCAAGAGTCTTACTTAGGTATTGAAGGGGCGTTGGTGGACAACTCACCACAATCAGACACATCAAGATCAGATCACCATTAGTGATCTAAGGAGATCAAAGGAGCCCTTTATATGGAGCCCAATCTCGTGTCCTCAATTTATTAAGTTTTTCCTTGGATCAACAATTGTCGATAGAGACATGCGCATCGAGATTCATGCTAGCCAAATGTCTACTTTCTCGTCTCTCTATGAATTTCTTATAGTGGACCTTCTATACATTTTTCCCTCTCTCCACTTTAAGTGAACTATAATGCCAACCTAAATCAACTTAGTGTTTGTTAGGTATAATACTAGGTATCGCTAGATTTTACTTTTGAGGACTAGAGATTTATGACCAAAGTAAATAGGTAGATCTTGCTAGATAATTGTTTGTACATGTACTAAACAAGATTTAAACACAATGACTTGTCCCCTGTAACAATTGTGGCATTTATGTTAGCATAATAATTTAAGACGAAGGCCCAAAGGGCTGAGAGGAGGATTTTCCTCGTCTCTTTCCTTGTTGTCAGTCTAGCCCTCTTTCAAACTTGACCTTAATACAATTTCTTTAACTTGATATTAACCAATATCGACTAGGTACAAATTCTATAAATATAAGAGTGGTGGCTCAATAAAGGGCCACGAGCCTTGTCTGTTACCGTTTTGTGGAATGGTATTAAGTATCGGTTCATGTGTTTATATGCTTTAGTTTTATAAATCTTAACTATATTTTCTTAAATCTTTTCAAAATGAGGAACTTTTCTGTTGGTTTGGCAGGGTACGGAGATGTAACATGTTTTCTTTAGCAATGATTCAAACTTTTGCATTTGTTTTCTTTTTGTAATTAAATGAAAGAATATGTTTGTCATTAACTTACAATGTGCATCTCATCTAATGAATATTCTGTTCCTGAATTTGAATTCTATAGGAAATCTATTCCACTATAATAATGAGAGAACCAAAAATTCACTATTCATGCTATAGTAAATGCTATGTATCGTTATTTGAAAAGATAGCACTGTAGTACATGAGGATACTATAGCGCTTTAAAAACTGTAGAAGAGGCGGAATTGCAGAAAACCAAATTTTTTTAAAAAATTACTGTAGCATTAAATATAGGGATTACTGTAGTGGGAAAAAATAATATGTCATGCTTTGCACGCTGTTCACGACTAGTATTTGTAAAATGTGAATAGCAATCTATCACATAAAGAAGTCATGTCCTTTAAACAACATGGTGCCTCTTAGCTTGAACTAAGCTGACCTATCAATGAGGTACGTAACAGATCTCGTCAGTGCATAGATTGTGGTCTAAGAGAGAATACCTCAAAATAATATAAACTTAGCTCTTGGATAGCTACAGCCTACATCGATCCAATTATGCCCACCAACTATCAAGCAAACAAAATTCATTGTCAAAATTTCACATACATTTTAGTAGAAAACTATAATAAATATTTTTCCATGTTGATACTAGTATGAAATCCTGTATTTACCTATACTAAATCATCTCAAACCAATATAAATACCAGATAAGAGTTTATTATTACTCAAATAAAAGATGTTATATGAACGACATCCTAACAATCGCTGCCTTTTGATAATAACAAATTTAAAATTTAAAATACCGAAGTATATGTATATTTGAGATATATACATAGCAAAAATAAGCACAAATACACTTTAACACAACAAGAAATAATTAGAAATGCTTCCCCTACATTCATGTTGTTGATTAGTATATAGAAGGAATATTGGGAAAAGAATATGTTATTTTTCTTAATCCAATGAAAGAATACAACGGTCCTTATATAGAGAGAGGAGAGGGATATATAAGGAAGTAATACTAATATAGCATGATTCAAGGAATCATAACTATACTATATATATCTATACTATATATATCTATACCATATATTCTAATACCATATGTTCTAATACTTCCCCTCAAGTTGGCACACATATGTCAAACATGCCCAACTTGCTAATTAACTTGGCAAATATCTTCCTCGTTATTGCCTTGGTGAGTATGTCAGCCGGCTGATCTTCCGAGCGTGCAAGAGGGATGGAAATGACTTTCTCTTCTAACTTTTCTTTGATGAAGAACCTGTCTATATCTACATGCTTTGTCTTATCATGCTAAACTGGATCATGTGCAATATCGCATGTTGCTTTGTTATCACGGTATAGCATCATAGGTTCTTTTGGAGGGAAACCTTGATCTATCAGTAGTTATTTTAACCACAATAACTCTTAGATACTGATTGCCATTCCTCGATATTCTGCTTCTGTGCTTGATCGGGATACCACATGTTGCTTCTTACTCCTCTAAGTGACCAAGTTTCCCCCTACAAATATGAAGTACCCTGATATAGACCTTCAGTCATATATATTTCCTACCCATTCAGCATCAGTATATCCTTCAACTTTTAGGAAGTTCTCATTTCTTTAAAACAAGATTCCTTTTTCAGGGGCTACCTTAAGATAGCTGATGATCTTCATAACTGCCTGCATATGCTTCTCCCCTGGATTATGCATGAACTGACTGACGGTACTCAATGCATATGATATATCAGGCCTTGTATGTGCCAGATACATCAATTTTCCCACCAATCTCTGATAGCGCCCTTTATCAATAGGCACTTGGTATGTTTCAACTTCTAACTTCACTCCTTCTTCCATTGGAGTTTCTAATGGTTGACAAGCAGACATCCCAGTTTTATTTAGCAAATCTAGGGTATATTTCCTCTGAGATAGGAAGATACATTTTGATGACCTAGGCACCTTGATATCCAGAAAATACTTCAAGTCCCCAAGGTCTTTCACTTCGAACTCCTGAGATAGGTGCTTCTTCAATGCATTATGTTCATGAGGGTCATTTCCTATGAGGACCATGTCATCGACATAGACGATAAGTGCCGTAATCTTCCCATGACTCTTCTTCAAAAACAAAGTATGATCAGAATTACTTTGATTGTACCCGAACTTTCACATCGATCTCGTGAATCTCCCAAACCAGGCTCTGGGGGATTGCTTTAGTCCATACAAGGATTTTTTTAACTTACAGACTTTATTTGTATGCTCAATCGGGATCATATATCCAGGTAGGAACTCCATATACACCTCCTCCTCTAACTCTCCATGTAGGAATGTGTTTTTTACATCGAATTGTTGTAGAGGCCAGTCCAAATTAGCAGGTAATGAGAGTAACACCCGCACGATATTAATCTTTGCCACGGGTACGAATGTCTCCAGATAATCAATCTCGTGTGTTTGTGTGTAGCCTTTTGCAACTAATCTCGCTTTGAATCTTTCAATTATTCCATCTACTTTGAATTTCACACTATACACCCATTTGCATCCCACCCTCTTCTTTCCTGCTGGTAACTCGGTTAATTCCCATGTGTCATTTTTTAATAATGATTTCATCTCCTCATCCATTGATGATTTCCATTGTGGATTACATACAGCTTCCTGCACACTGTTAGGAATAGATACAGAGGATAATTGATTCACAACGGATTTGTTAGATGCAGTTAACTGATCATAAGACACATAATTACTCATAGGATATTTGGCTTTACTTGTAAAGTCTGGATCATATGTGGATTTGGGTACACGTCTATTTGCTCGGTTAGGAAGTTGTTTTCTGGGAATAGAAGATGATACCTGGGAGGACTCAGTTTTAGGGATATCTAAAGTGGACGATTGGTTATTCGAGTCGGGCTGGGGCTACACAACTTCATTCAGTAGGGTTATTGCTGTTACATTATCAGGAACTGGCGTTACTTTGGTTGTCTCGGTTGCCTGTGTTGGGCTTAAAGTCAATGTCAGGAGCACTTCTCTTGAGCATATCTCTTCCTCACTAGTATTTCCAAATAACTGAACTTCCTTATAATGGAACCCCTGAAGTTTAGCCTGTTCAAAGTACATAGTATCATCATAAAATGTCACATCCATAGTAACAAACATTTTCTATGTGGGTTGGGGTGGGGGGGTGATAACACCGGTAACCTTTTTGGGATGAGACATACCCGACAAAAATATACTTGAGGGCACGAGGTTCGAGCTTGTTCCATTTCTTCTTTGGTAAGTAAATAAATGTAACACATCCGAACACCCGAGGAGGAAGATTTAGCACTGTAGGAGCTGCGACAAGTTTAGCTAAGACGTCGAAAGGTGTTTGAAAGTCAAGAGTGACAGAGGGGATCCGATTCACCAAATAAACTGCCGAGGAGAGGGCTTCACACCAATAAGATGCAGGTGTCTTTGCCCCGATTAGTGATGCCCAAACGACTTCTAACAAATGATCATTTTTTTTCGGCAACTCCATTTTGTTGAGGGGTATATGTGCATGTAGTCTGATGAACATTGCCGTGAAGTTTAAAATATATTTGTAACTTGGTACCCATATATTCTCCTCCATTATCATTGCGAAGGACTCGAATGGTGCGTTATATTGTGTACTGATCTGTTTATAAAATTTCTGAAACAAACTACTAACTTTACCCTTGGACTTCATAGGACACACCCATGTCATTCGAGTGCAATCATCAATAAATGTAACAAACCACCATATGCCACTTAAAGATGAAACGGGAGAGAGACCCCATACATCAGAATGAATAATCATAAATGGAACTAAACTTTTATTCATTGAATGTTTAAAGGAAGTTCGATGACTTTTAGACAGTTCACAAATCTTACAATGAAAAATGGATCAATCAACTTTATTACATAAATGGGTAAAAAGCTTCTTTAAGCATCCAAACGATGCATAACCTAATCGTTGATGCCATAGCCAAATATCATCTGTAATCTTCTTCACAGGGGTACTAGTGTTCAGAGCTGTGTTTTTCAATTCCGGTTCCAGGTAGTACAACTGTCCACACCTAACACCATAACCAATCGTCCTCTTCATCTGTATATCCTTAAAAATACAATGAGAAGGCCAGAAGATAACAACACAATGTAAAGCCTTAGTTATTTGAGAAATAGATAATAGGTGATACTCTAAAGATGGTACTAGTAGGACAGAATTAAGATTCATAGTGTTTGATAGATTAACGGGTCCTTTTCCCGTAACGGGAATCAGAGCACCGTTAGCCGTGGAAACAAAAGTCTGAGATGATGGTGTAATAGTAGTAATTCGAATTAGATGTCATATGATCAGTGGCACCAGAATCAATCACCCATGTATTATTCAAAATAGAGATAGAATGTAAAGCTTTACCAAGTGTATTTGTGGTGGTGAGTAATCCTGAGGCCTGTTTGTTGCCTCCATCTATGGTCTGATTTATCTGGCGGTTGCGAGTATCCTTCCACCAATCAGGATAACCAATGATTTCATAGCATCCCTTTTTCGAGTGTCCTATCCTCCAACAGACAGAACATGGGGGATATTTGGGAGATGAACCCTGAGGATTTGATTGAGATGCATTTATCCGGTTCCCAGATCCGGTTGTTTTCTTCGAGTTTCGCCAATTGGTAGTACGGGCTATCATAGCTGTAGTATCTTTCTCAGTTGTCATTGCCTGTCGACAGAGAGCTTCTCGTTGAACCAGGGCATAGACCTCTTCTAATTCAGGAATAGGATCCTTTCGCAGAATCTCACCTTGGATTTGTTCAAGTTCATTATCCAACCCGGCAAGAAAAATGTGTACCCTCAAGCGTTGAATAGATTTCCTTTAAGATTCAACATCATTAGGCTCTCCATAATCACCTTATCACAGTGATCTAACTCGTTGAATATCTTTGTCAGCTCCCCATATAATTGAGATAGTGGTCGCCCACCCTGTTTGGTAGTGAAGGCCCGTTGGTTCAAAGAGAAAACCTGTAATTCATCAGCACCATCGTAAAACGTAGTAGCCAAGGATTTCCAGATTTCACATGCTGTAGGAATACGAATGTAGCGTTTCATGATTTTCGATTTCATAGACATCAAGAGCCAGCGTTTCACTCGCTGGTTATCAGAGGATCATTTATCAAATTCCGGTGTTCCTTCTTTCGGTATGGGAGTAGAGCCCTTAATAAAGGATAATTTCTATTTCTCGATGATGTGCATCTCCATAAGTTGAGACCATATATCATAATTGGTTTCATCTAGGAGAAGGCCAATGTTGAATGAGGAGCCCTCAGTCAGACTAATAAGATGAGAATCCTTCCTTGACTAAACGATCATGTTTATGGGGTCGAGAGCCATTGAAGAGGTGTAGGGTCGAGAGTCTGGAGTACTGGGATGAGAGCCTTGACTTCAGATTGCACAGAGGCTTAAGTCTATATTCTCGTTTCTCGAAGGAAATAAGAATAGAAGTGAAAGATCTTAATAAGGTAAGATATACACTCTTCCTCTCATCAGTTCAAGGACTGAAATATCGAGGAAATAGTCAACACTGTGAGGATACAAATGGATGCAAATGGGTTATGGCGGGGGTTTTGGCTTGCAACAGGTGCAAAGGGGTTATGGCGGGGGTTTGGCGTGCAGTGGGTGC
>NC_033800.1:121678842-121679561 GCF_001876935.1 Asparagus officinalis
GAGGTGGCGGCTAGGGTTTTTGGGTTGTGTATGGATCTGATACAATGTTGATTAGTATAGAGAAGGAATATTGGAAAAAGAATATGTTATTTTTCTTAATCTAATGAAAGAATACAATGGTCCTTATATAGAGAGAGGAGAGAGCTATACAAGGAAGTAATACTAATATACCATGATTCAAGGAATCATAATTATACCATATATATCTATACTATATATATATCTATACCATATATTCTAATACCATATGTTCTAATACATGCATTCATAAAAAGCCTAAACAAGTGGAGGTATTGTAAAGCTCTCCCTAAAATAATGCATTGAGTGTTTCAAATAATTTATAAAAACCAAACATGATACCACTTAGTTACAAACTCCACTCAAACAAAAACTAAAGGGAAAAATGTGTCCAGGCCCCAAAAACAGAAACATCATGTGACAAGGCCCCTCATAGTTTTCCCCATGTGGATCAGCCCATTGAAGTATGACACTTTGTGCTGCAACCCCTTTTTAGCAATTATTACATGCTAGATAAGCTAAAATCCTCAAATTATCCTTATCCTCTCTCCTCAATCCCTCAGACGCAACACTCACCTCTCTCTTTCTCTCTCTCTCTCTAAAACTAAGAGCTTTCTCAAGCTCGTCGCCCTGGCCCTCACCCTCCTCTCCATCGCTGCCTCCGTTCAGGCCCCCAAGGCTTCCCTCAAGTTCACTGCCAC
>NC_033800.1:121679954-121710603 GCF_001876935.1 Asparagus officinalis
GTCCTCATCGCCATAGATTACCACCGCTCCCCCACCGTAGAAACTATTGTGCTGTCAAAACAAATGTGTATAGTATAATTATGAACACAATTTGAAAACTGAACCAATCAACTATAACTACAAGAGCACACACCATGGGCAATACATGTTGCCACTACATCCATGACCGGTGGATCTTAGGTTTTAACCGATTCATTATTGTACTTCTCTCATAGGTTGAGATGATGAAGGAACAATTTGTAATATTCGAAGCGATATAATGAGAGGTAGAAAATAAGCCCAAGTGAAAGGAAGATATGGTGTGATAGACAATATAAAGGGCTACACACCAATGAAGACGGTGGTGAAAACGAAGATCGAAGGTGGCCGAAAAACGCACGTGAAGTCGGCACAGCATTGCTGTTTTCTGCTCGCTGCTGCCGTCGAGTGATGTTTCGGATGTTACCGAGAGAAATAGAGAATGAGTTAGAGCATGATACAAATTGGAGGTGATAGGTAACATGTAGGGTTACTCACCAAAGAAAAAATCGGTGAAAATAGAGATTGGAGGTGATCGACAAATACGTGCGAAGTCGGCATAAAACTACAGTTTTCTGCAGTGTAATTTCTCGCCATTTGGGTTTGTTCTTTGCTGTTTGGAGCTTTTTGCCGCTGTCCGGGCTTGCTGGAGGTAGGAGGAGGTTGCCAGGATCATTGAGGTGTCTCGGTGGGCTCCGTCGGAGGTGGGAGGAGCTTTTCTCCGTTCCCAAGAGCCTAGAACTAAGATGAATTAGAGCTAAAACTAGCTAGAACTAACATGAAGCGGGCTAGAACTAACATGGAGCTGGTTAGAACTAATATAGGGTAAGTTAGAACTAACTTGAGGGCCTAAAAGCCTAGAACTAAGATAAATTAGAGCTAGAACTAGCTAAAACTTATATGGGGAGGGCTAGAACTAACATGGGGCGGGTTACAACTAATATGAGGTAAGTTAGAACTAACTTGAGAGCCCAAGAGCCTAGAACTAAGATGAATTAGAGGTAGAACTATCTAGAACTAATATAGGACGGGCTAGAACAAACATGGTACAGGTTAGAACTAACATGGGGTAAGTTAGAACTAACTTAAGAGCTAAAGAGCCTAGAACTAAGATGAATTAGATCTACAACTAGCTAGAACTAACATTGGGCGGGCTAGAACTAATATGGGATGGGTTAGAACTAATATGGGGTAAGTTAGAACTAACTTAAGAGCCCACGAGCCTAGAACTAAGATGAATTAGAGCTAGAACTAGCTAGAACTAACATGAAGCGGGCTAGAACTAACATGGAGCTGGTTAGAACTAATATGGGGTAAGTTAGAACTAACTTGAGGGCCTAAAAGCCTAGAACTAAGATGAATTAGAGCTAGAACTAGCTAGAACTTATATGGGGAGTGCTAGAACTAATATGGGGCGGGTTAGAACTAATATGGGGTAAGTTAGAACTAACTTGAGAGTCCAAGAGCCTAGAACTAAGATGAATTAGAGATAGAACAATCTAGAACTAATATAGGACGGGTTAGAACAAACATGGTACGGGTTAAAACTAACATGGGGTAAGTTAGAACTAACTTAAGAGCTAAAGAGCCTAGAACTAAGATGAATTAGAGTTAGAACTAGCTAGAACTTTCATGGGGCGGCCTAGAAATAACATGGAGCGTGTTAGAACTAACATTGGGCAAGTTAGAACTAACTTGAGAGCCCAAGAGCTTAGAACTAAGATGAATTAGAGCTATAACTAGCTAGAACTAACATGAAGCAGGCTAGAACTGACATGAGTTCTAAAGTTAGTTCTAGATAGTTCACACAGTAACTTCCTTTCACTTCTCTCAGAGGTTGAGATGATGAAGGAATGATTCATAATATTCGAAGCAATATGACGAGAGGTAGAAAATGAGCCCAAGTGAAAGAAAGATACCGTGTGATAGACAATATAAAGGGCTACACACTGACGAAGATGGTGTTAAAAATGGAGACCAGAGGTGGCCGAAAAACACGCGTGAAGTTGGCACGGCGTTGCTGTTTTCTGCGTGTTGCTGCCATCGAGCGATGTTTCGGACGTTATTGAGAGAGATAGAGAATGAGTTAGAGTGTGTTACAAATTAGAGGTGATAGGTAACATGTAGGGATACTCACCAAAAAAGAAGTTGGCGAAAATAAAGATTGGAGGTGATCGAAAAGTGCGTACGAAGTCGACACAAAACTGCAATTTTTTGCACTGTAATTTCTAGCCGTTCGTGTTTGTTCTTTGCTGTTTGGAGCTTTTTGCCACTGTTCGAGCTTGCCGGAGGTAGGAGGAGGTTGTTGTGGTGTTCGGGGTGTCTCGGTGGGCTCCGCCAAAGGTGAGAGAAGCTTTTCTCTGTTCCTAAGAGCCTAGAACTAAGATGAATTAGAACTAGAACTAGCTAGAACTAACATAGAGCGGGCTAGAACTAACATGGGGGTGAGTTAGAACTAACATGGGGTAAGTTAGAGCTAATGTGAAAGCCTAAAAGCCTAGAACTAAGATGAATTAGAGCTAAAACTAGCTATAACTTACATGGGACGGGCTAGAACTAACCTGGGGCTGGTTAGAACTAACATGGGGCAAGTTAGAACGTACTTGAAAGCCCAAGAGCCTAGAACTAAAATGAATTGGAGCTAGAACTATTTAGAACTAACATGGGGAGAGCAAGAACTAACATGGGCCGAGTTAGAACTAACACGGGGCGAGTTAGAACTAACACGATGCAAGTTAGAACTAACTTGAGAGCCTAAGAGCCTAGAACTAAGATGAATTAGAGCTAAAACTAGTTATAACTAATACGGGACGGGCTAGAACTAATATAGGACATGTTATAACTAACATGGGACAAGTTAGAACTAACTTGAGAGCTCAAGAGCCTAGAACTAAGATGAATTAGAACTAGAACTAACATAAGACGGGTTATAACTAATATGAGGCAAGTTAGAACTAACTTGAGAGCCCAAGAGTCTAGAACTAAGATAAATTAGAGCTAGAACTACCTAGAACTAATCTTGTATGGGCTAGAACTAACATGGGTTCTCAAGTTAGTTCTAGATAGCTAACACGGTATCTTCCTTTCACTTCTCTCAGAGGTTGAGATGATGAAGGAACGATTCGCAATATTTGAAGCGATATAACGAGAGGTAGAAAATGAGCTCAAGTAAAAGGAAGATATCGTGTGATAGACAATATAAAGGGCTACACATCAACAAAGACGGTGTTGAAAACGGAGACCAGAGGTGGCCAAAAAACGGGCGCGAAGTCAGCACGGCGCTGCTGTTTTTTGCTCGCTGCTTCCATCTATCGATGTTTCGGATGTTACTAAGAGAGATAGAGAATAAGTTAGAGTGTGATACAAATTAGAGGTGATAGGCAACATGTAGGGCTACTCACCAAAGAAGAAATCGACGGAAACATAGATTGGAGGTGATCGGAAAGTGTGTGCGAAGTTGACACAAAACTGTAGTTTTCTACAGTGCAATTTCTCACCATTCGGGTTTGTTCTTTACTGTTTGGAGCTTTTTACCACTATCTGGGCTTGCCAGAGGTAGGAGGAGGTTGCTGGATTGTCGGGGTGTCTTAGTGGGCTCCGCCGGAGGTAGGAGAAGCTTTTCTCCATTCTCAAGAGCTTAGAACTAAGATGAATTAGAGCTAAAACTAGTTAGAACTAATATGAAGCGGGCTAGAACTAACATGAGGCATGTTAGAACTAACATGGGGCAAGTTAGAACTAACTTGAGAGCCCAAAAGCCTAAAACTAAGATGAATTAGAGCTAGAACTAGATAGAACTAACATAGGATGGGCTAGAACTAACATGGGGCGGGTTAGAACTAATATTGGACAAGTTAGAACTAACATGGGGTAAGTTAGAACTAACTTGAAAGCCCAAGAGCTTAGAATTAAGATGAATTAGAGCTAGAACTAGCTAGAACTAACATGGAGTGGCCTAGAACTAACATGGGGTTGGTTAGAACTAACTTGAGAACCAAAGAGCCTAGAACTAAGATGAATTAGATCTAGAACTAGCTAGAACTAACATGAAGCGGGTTAGAATTAACATGGAATGAGTTAGAACTAACTTGAGAGCCCAAGAGCCTAGAACTAAGATGAATTAGAGCTATATTTAGCTAGAACTAACATGGAGCGTGTTAGAACTAACATAGGGTAGGTTAGAACTAACATGGAGCAAGTTAGAACTAACTTGAGAACCCAATAGCTCAAGAACTAAGATTTGGATATAAAATCAAGACACGATTGTTTTTCCCGATTAGAAAAAAAGAAAAGAAAATAAGGGTGTTGTTGGTTCATCAACAGAGGAGAGTCACAAGTAGAAAAATAATGAAGACATTAAAAGTCTCGTTAGAATTGAAGTCAAAACTAGCCATGTCATTCACTTTCTTCATTGACTTCAAAACCTGTCATTATGTCCACGAGCCTCAACATAAAAATACAATTTTGATTTATATAAATCACGAAACTTTCGTGAGCCCTTGCTTTTCTAACACAAGGCTAAGTCACACATGAGAAACAAATGAACTGAATACTTAATTAAACTCCATGATTTTCCTCTCATATCCAGCAAACATAACAGACCCATTGTAGGATGCACAAAATACTTCATTAGAGGTGATATCACTCTTTGTTGTAATATAAGCTTTTCTTGCAACCCAGAATACACCTTCGCCTGCTAGATAAAACTAAAACTAACTGTCACATTTTTCTGAAATTAATGAATGTAAGGTAAGCATAAAGGACTTCTTCACTTACTCAAGGGCGAGGCGGAGAGCGACAACAGCTAACTCCGGCGTGGTCGAGGGACAGGTGGGGAGCGATGGCAAGCTACAAAGACAATGTCGGATGGAGGAGAGGAGGGGAGGCGGCGACAAATTCGAGGGCAAGGCGGAGAGTGGCAGCAGCAAACTCCGACGTGGTCGAGGGCGAGGCGGGGAGCGGCGGCGAACTACGACGATGAGGTCGGGCGGAGGAGAGGAGGGGACGCAGCGGTAAACTCGAGGGTGAGGCTTAGGGGTCTGGGCAGAGGCGACGACGGCGACAACGAGGAGGGTGAGGGCTAGGGCGACGAGCTTGAGAAAGCCCCTGGTTTTAGAGAGAGAGAAGAGGGTTTTAGAGAGAGAGAGAGGAGAGAGAGAGAGAGAGAGAGAGAGAGAGAGAGAGAGAGGGGGAGATGGCAAGCTACAAAGACAATGTCGGATGGAGGAGAGGAGGGGAGGCGGCGACAAATTCGAGGGCAAGGCGGAGAGTGGCAGCAGCAAACTCCGACGTGGTCGAGGGCGAGGCGGGGAGCGGCGGCGAACTACGACGATGAGGTCGGGCGGAGGAGAGGAGGGGACGCAGCGGTAAACTCGAGGGTGAGGCTTAGGGGTCTGGGCAGAGGCGACGACGGCGACAACGAGGAGGGTGAGGGCTAGGGCGACGAGCTTGAGAAAGCCCCTGGTTTTAGAGAGAGAGAAGAGGGTTTTAGAGAGAGAGAGAGGAGAGAGAGAGAGAGAGAGAGAGAGAGAGAGAGAGAGAGGATGAGAGAGCTGGGTTTGAGGGATTGAAAAGAGGGGATAATGTTATTTTGAGGATTTTAGCTTAGCTGGCATGTAATAATTACTAAAAAGTGGCTACAGCACAAAGTGTCATACTTTAAGGGGGTGAATCACATGGGGAAAACTAGGAGGGGCTGCAGCACATTTAGTTTCTATTTTTGGGGCCTAAACACATTTTTCCCAAAACTAAAACTCATCAAATTTCACTAAATTATGCCTATTTTGTCATTAGTAAAAGTGAAAACACACCAGTGGATTTACTCACAGGAAAAATTACATTAAAATCATCCGAAATGTGTACGGGAGAGAAAAGCACACTAGTTCATACAAAAATTTGATAGAAAAATAGCACAAGGGATCAAAATTTATCTTAAGACACCTGAACATGATGCACACACAAAAAGATTAAATATCAGCGTAAAGTAAGTAAAACAAATAGTGAAGAGACTTATACTAGTTTATAAGACAAATTTAGGTATATAAAGGTGATAAATAAGCAAAAGTAAGACTCGAGCTATTTCAACCATAAAAACTAAGGAGCAAAACGTCACCCTATCACCTTAGCCATACAAAAGTTATGAGTGAGAAGGATATTGTTTGGTAGACAATTCACACCATCTCTAAATATTGATTATATTCAATACAGGATGGCTACACTTTGAGATATGCATAAACACAAATCCAAAAGTATGGTTCTTTGACCATATTTTATCAAATACACTTAAGTTTATGTGGATTTCATAAGGATATGGATCTTTGATCATCTTTAATAAATACACTCTTATTGTTTGATTATATTTTTGACACAGATATACTTTACTACATAAAAAAGAAAAGCTTGTGCATTAGCCAATTCAAAAATGCTCAAAATCACAAGATATAGCCTGAAGTATCCTTGAATGAAATATTAGACTTCTTCACCAGTTCATAACACAAAACATGATAAATATAAAAATAGGTGTGTAAAAGTGCTATGTGAAATATATTGTGTAAGCAACGTGTCAAGTAATCACATTTTGATCATTATATGCATGAATACGTACATATAGATTGAGGAAAATAAAACCATATGTGATTCTATGTGCCATAATCAAGCCTATAAACCGCTGAATAATATTATCTAAATCAATTAGTGTAAAATCATATACATAGACTTGTCTAGTTTTTTCTTTTAAGAAAGAAAAAAGAAAGAAAAAAAGAATATTTTATTTTATTTTGATACTTTTAAAAAGATGAAAGAAGAAAAAAGAACAAGCTAGAAAAGAAAAAAAGAAAAAAAGATAAAAACAAAAATATGTACTTATAACATGAATGGGAAGCTTAGAAATACAAGGAAATACCAAACTAAGCATCCACCATCCCGAGTGTAGATAAAGAGTTAGTACAAAACAAGTATCGCATGCATCTCAAATGAATATACAAGTCCACAAGAAGAAAAAAATGTAAAAAGAAAGAAAAAAGAAATACGATCTCCAACTAAATCTAATGCAAGTCCCCTATTCTTCTACTCAGTATTAGTGTCATATCCTAAATCTCTTCATCCTGATCATCACTACTATCAATTTACAATGAAGTAGATGGATGAGGAGCTATCATAAGCTACTGTGGTCCTGTGTAATAGTTAGCATACACAGATTGTCTCCTTAGAGTAAGATCTATCTAACGTATGTGTGTTGTGTAGCCATTACCCTCCCTAAAGTCTTAACATGTCCACCCAGACTCTCTACTTTCTCTCTCCAAGAGTCTTCAAGGTCCACTGAGTTGAACTAGAGGAACACAATGCCTATGATGTTGATGGCTGGGATACATATGATTGGTCAGCAGTGGTCTCTCCCTTCTCTCTTGATGGTAAGCTCTTCCTCATAGTCTTAGCAGAGAGTGAAACTCTCCCCTTCTCATATCGATTAGCAGAGTGAAATGACATCTTTTGATCATGGCAGAAAGGACATCTTCTAATCATGGCAAATACGGGTGATAAGAAAAGGGTGTTCGAGGAGAATCTTCTTTTAACTCTTCTTCTAAATCATCTCCAGATCAGTAGTCGCAACCATACACAACCAAGTTAAGATTAGAAAGGCAAGATCAAAAGATTTCCTCATGGCTACCCAATACGTAAGAATAACATCTTGGATGCTGAGGGTGGTGTAAGAAGCACTAGGATATAGATCAAACTTGATGAAAAAATTGAGCAAGATGAACTCAGGCTTGAGATGTCCTGAGTTAAAGATACCAGGATGCACCTTCTAACAGAGATACTTCATCATCTTGTTGTAGCACTTAGACCCGACAACCACACAGGTAGAACAAGAAAAGACATCCAAGCCTTCTACAAAGGGTTTAGATAGATTCAAAAATTTTCAGGTATAAGCTAGCGTGATCTTAATCTCTTCCCCCTAACTATAGCTGTAGCTATCTCCTTCTCTCGCTATTTGGAAAAATTGATATAAAACCCCTTCACAGGAGTAATATTGGCTATTTCAATATGTTTGTCCATCATTGATTTGTGTCCCAATCCCTCAGTTACCACCACAATTTTGTCATACTCCTCTAGATGATGCTCATCAACTCCTCGCTCAACCACAATAAGAAGTTTCATGTACATCTGCTATACACATCTATGTGTAAAAAATTCAACTCTCGGTCATTGTGAACTTGGCATATCTTTACAAATGCAAATAAACATGATTTACTATAGAGAAAACACATATGAGAGTGTTAGATTACAAAATAATTAAGAAAAACATGATAAAAGATCAAAATATATAATTCTGCAGATTGATCATCAATGGTTGACTGCACACCTTCAATGGTTGAAAGTCACCATCAATGGTGTTCGTCGATCATCGATAGTAGATAAACAAAACTCATCGATATCATTTCAAATTTGGCCATAATCATGCAATTTTCTCAACCATTTTAACTTTAAATAATCATTCCAACCATATATTAGAGATATTCAACAACATTCACCATAAATTGTGCATAAAATCCTAAAATTTGATCAAAGTAAAGAACTAGGGTTTAAATTGTACCTTGATGTTGATTCATAATAGAGATTTGATCTCAAAAAGAAGAAAAGATGCCTAAATGTTAGATCTTGAAAAATCATCGGAGAATTGATTAAAAAAACAAGAGGATTTGGAGAGAAAATGGGAAAAGAGGGTAAAAAGATTAAAAAAGTTATCCTCTTTTAACCCATGCTCCTCGATAGTTGACCGTTGATGGTTGAGTGTGACCATTGATGGCGACTCCTAAATTTTTTAAAACTCCATTTTAAACAAATAAAAAGAAAAAAGAAGAAAAAATATGTTACACTAGGGTTGAAAAATATACTCGTGATAAAAACTTACCTCTTTAAGCAGAAGAATTTTTGTTCCATCAATAATCTATTTCTTTTATTTTCTCTTAGACTAAGGATTAGAAATCACTCTTTCACCTTTGCCATCAACTCCCATATGTTTCCTCAATCCTCGGTCTACCTGTATCCCTATAGGAAAGTGACAAGTGTGACCTAGTTGTCTATATAGGTTCACGTTTGGTTAGTAATTGTGCCTTTAGGTACCCAAATCTACTTATAGTTTTAACTCTATATTACATGAGATAACTCATTGTAATATAACTCATTCGATCACATAAATTACACATAGTAGAAGATGCATTAGAAGTATGTACAAAAAGAATTAAGTTGTTTCCTTTGACAAAAGAATGTTAAAAATTTTTACATTTTTTTGAATATAAATAACCAAGTTCAAATTTACTTTTAGCAAATTATTGATTAGAAAGGATCATGTTTAAGTATTTAGAACCTAATGAAATATTTTTCACGACCTTCTCCAAATCAATATTTTTGGACTTTAGTTGTTCATTTTTAAAAACTATAATGGTCCATCTGGTTTCAAACTATAATTATTCAGAAGATAATTTATGGAATAATTTATTTATTTTAGCAACCCATTCTTCATTTTAATGATTTTTTTTCAATCGGTTGCTTAGATAGATTTGAATTGGTGTCTTGATGAAGAGGAAATAATGAGGTTTAGAAAATTGGAGACGGACCAATTTGGAAGCTGCACGGTCCACCGCGATTAGAATGGTGGTCGACCGCAAACGTGCATAGTACAAGAAAAAGTCTCTGGACCTTTTGAGGTCAACTGCAGAGTCAGGTCCGGTCGACCGACCAAACCCTATAGTGATTATTAGTTTCTATCGTTAGGTTCGATCGACCGCACGTGTCTCTGCGGTCGACCGCAGGTCGGGTCTGGGTCTGGGCTTGGTTTCCTGTTCTATTTGGGATTGGTGTTTGCTATAAATACAAGCACACATTTTAATATTTTTTCGGCTTTGATTGGGAATTGTTTTAGGGATATTGGAGCACAGAAAAGAGAGATCTTTCTGAGCTATTGGTTAGGGTTATTATTTGAGAGATTAAGAGCTTTGTTGATGAGATTAGTTGATTTGTTTGAACGATCTTGCAATCTCAGTTTGTACTCTCCTTCTCTATTAGTTAAAACTCATCCCCTTCTTGCTCCATGGACGTAGATAACTTCCCAAACCACGTTAAAATTGGTTGTTTGTATTTGTGCTGTTATTTTGCATTATTTGACCTTCTCTTGGTGTTTGTTTGTTTTGGTTTCTCAAAGTACATTGGTTTGGTTTTGGCTTCCGCCACTCACAACAAGTGGTATCAGAGCTTGGGCTACGCTTGAGCTAATTGGAGGAGTAGATCACTTTGGAAGTTCGTCTAGAGCTTTAGTTTGTGATAAAGGTGGGATTTTTTCTATTTATGGATCTCGTTTCCATTGTGTGGGGTGAGATCTTTTAGAGACACTTGCTAGGGTTTTAATTGGAGGTAAAAATCTCTTCTTTATCAGTTTGGATCTATTCTTCGTTTGTTCCGTATTGTTTTATTGGTGCTTTTAGAATTATGGCTGAGAAAGAAGGATTTGAGGCTGAGATATTTGATTATTGATATGGTGCATTAGATTATTGAGAAGTGCATTAACCTGCATATTGAAGTCCTTTGAGCACATTGGTATGAGCAAAGAGACCGATGTGAGGTTTGACACTTCTATCCATCGATTGAGGGGTCTTCTAGGTGGTGTTCATTCAGGCATTTGGGGGCCTTCCAAGAAGGCATCATTGGAAGGTAATCAATATTTGATTTCCTTTGTTGACGACTATTCTAGGCATGTTTGGGTTGCAACCATGTCCTATTTGAGTAAGGTTCTAGTAGTCTACAACATGTTGAAGAAGTGTAAGAAAAACAGAAGGATGAAGGTACTTCGTTCTGATTTTAGTGAGAAGTACAAGAGGGATCCATTTCTGTATTCGTGCCGAGCTCATGACAGTTTAAGATACTTCATTAGAGGGGAAATATTGGGGCTACGAGATGAGGTGATATTTTTGATTAGTCGTTCCTTTCTGGAGAAGGATCGATGTTTGATGTCGAGCATTGATTCTGGTGTTGAGGCTTCAACATGTTTGGGTCATCTTAGTCAAAGGTTGCCGACTGCTGCATTTGCAGATTTAGGATCTGGTGGAGCTGCTTCAGATTTTGGGTTGCATCGGATATTTTGTTACCCAACATTTGATCACATTGAGGATGTGAGATTTGATCTGATGGCACATTTAGGATTCAGAGGCTCGTTTGGTTATTAGTTGAGAGCTTTTAATTTTGTTCTGAACAAGAATGTCACATATGACTCTTAACAGGTGGAGAGTGTTGATCAGATCGTTAGGATATTATAGCGGGTGGAGGGTGATACTACTCCACATTAGGTGGAGATTACTCCACATACTTCAGATCATACTGCATCGTTTAGAATTCCAACTGAGGTGACATAGTTTGAAGATAATTTGGATTTGAATGCAGATGTTGAGTTGGTTGATTCGAGTGCAGCTGGTGGACATAGTTTGGTTTTGACCATTGGTTCACCTTAGATGGAGGTGTTTAATTTCTTTCATTTTGGGGTCATTGGGAGAGCTATCAGTCGTAGATTTGTTAGTGAAGAGTTGCGAACTCTTCTATTTGATTGAGGGGCTTTGGAGACCATTTGGGAAACTACGTGAAAGCTTGATTCCTTGGGTAAAGGATACGTAGGTAGTCAGTTTTTGATGCAACCGATTTGATGAGTAGATACCAGCATTTGGAGAGTAATCACATTCTCATTTGAGTCTTGACTTTTTGTGATTAAGTCCGTTGTTGTGATTTTGTTTCACTTCGTACTGGACGTAACAAGTGAGTCATTTGGTTTGGTTGGTGTCGGCTTAGTTTTGAAAAACTTCGCCAAGATGGAGAATTGAAGAGGAAATAACGAGGTTCAGAAAATTAGAGACGAAACAATTTGGAAGCTGCACGGTCCACCACGATTGGAACGATGGTCGACCGCGAACGTGCACAGCACATGGGAAAGTCTCTGGACCTTTTGAGGTCAACCGCAGAGTCAGGTCCGATCGACCGGCCAAACCCTACAGTGATTATTGGTTTCTATCGTTAGGTTCGATTGACCGCACGTGTCTCTGCAGTCGACCGTGGGTCGGGTCTGGGCCTGGGCTTGATTTCCTGTTCTATTTGGGATTGGTGTTTGCTATAAATACAAGCACACATTTTAATGTTTCTTCGACTTTGATTGGGAATTATTTTGGGGATATTGGAGCACAGAAAAGAAAGATCTTTCTTAGCTATTGGTTAGGGTTATTGTTTGAGAGATTGAGAGCTTTGTTGGTGAGATTAGTTGATTGGTTTGAGCGATTTTATAATCTCAGTTTGTACTATCCTTCTCTATTAGTGAAAACTCATCCCCTTCTTGCTCTGTGGACGTAGGTAACTTGCCGAACCATGTTAAAATTGGTTGTTTGTATTTATGTTATTATTTTGCATTGTTTGACATTCTCTCAGTGTTTGTTTGTTTTGGTTTCTTAAAGTACTTCGGTTTGGTTTTGCCTTCCGCCGCGTACAACACTTGCCATACAGAAAATTGTGTGCATTCAACAGTCGTGATCTCACAATATGAATTATTCTTTATCACTCAGAGTTTTTTTATCTTTACTCAAATTTAAATTTATTCTTTTTGTCACTTTATATTTTTAGCAATTTTTTAGTTGTTCTAACATCTAATTACATTTGGAATATAAATTGATCATATGAAGGATATACCTCATTCTTTGAACTCTGGCTTCCAGAATTATGTATTTCACCTTGTTCTAAATCCGAAGTTGTGCTATTTCTCACCATAAAGCACAAATTTGCATTCTTCTCTTTATTCCATAAGCTAACTTCTAATTCTTCATCATCACTCATCATGTCCAATTTTGTCACTTTCAAACTCTTGCCTCAAACTTTTTATCTTTCTTTTTCAATGGGCATTTATTCTTATAGTGACCCAGTTTCTTACAACGATAACAAATAGGCTCAGTTTTGAAATTAGTAGAGATGTATTTACTCATCTTATTTGTATACTGATTTTGTCTATTTTATTGGTATTTATGATCAATTTTAATTCTAAGAAAAGACTTGAACCATTTTATGATTAGTCCAACATGATTACTTTCATCCCTTGAGCTTGAGCTTGACTCTTTCTTCTTTTCTGACAGGAGTTTTTCCTTTTTGGGCTTCAAACCTAATGACTTTTTCTTGAGGTTATCTTCTGAATCATCCTCTCTCTCTCTCTCTCTCTCTCTCTCTCTCTCTCTCTCTCTCTCTCTCACTCTACCACTCCTCTCTCTCTCTCTCTCTCTCTCTCTCTCTCTCTCTCTCTCTCTCTCTCACTCTACCACCCCCTTCTCTCGTTCATTTGTCATATGCAAGAAGATTCCATATAAGATTCTCAATAGTTAGTTTAGAAAAAAATTACAATTCTTCGATAGTCTTACCTTTAATTCCTAATATCTGGAAAGAAAATGAAGAATTTTTCTTACAACCTCTTTGTTACCATATTCCTTTCCCAAAATCTTTGACTTGTTTAGTGTTCATGAATCAAGTGAACATGTTCTGAATACTCTCCAAGGCTTTTATCTTGAAAATTTCGTACATGCGCATAAGCATTATAACTTTTGCCTTTTTGCCTTTGAAATTCCTCTGTGTGTAACTTGCAAAGTGTTCCTAATTTTTTACATAGTAGAGCAATTAGACATACAGGTAAATTCATCAGTAATTAAGAACAGTAAAGAGTATTCATTACTTTTCCATTCAAAGAGTAAATTTTTTTTCCACTAGGTGCCAGTTATCTCTAAGTGTGACTACGACGGTCTCACTAATAATGGTAGTGGGTTCACTGTGGTCGTTCTCAATAATATTCCAAACTTTAAAATCAATGGACAACAAAAAGAATCTTATGCACTCCATTAGGAATAGTTTGACCCATTGAAAAACATGGGTCGATTTTAAAAGTGTGCCCATTTGGAAAAGTCATTGCCATGGTCGAACTCGAAATCTCTACCCTAAGTTGTAAATCTTAAAAAGTGTGCCCATTTGATACCACTTTTTGGATCCAAGATGCAAGCCTAGAGAGGCGTGAATAGGATTGCTACTATTTTTCTCCAAAAACGCAAAATATGCAAAGGAAAAAAATCAACTAATAAATAATAAATAATATAAAACAAACTACCTATCACTAAAACAAATCAACAGAGAATTTTATAATGATTCGGATAAACAATCATACGTCTACTTTTCCTTCTTACGAAGGGTCTTTCTCACTATGCAAAGAGTTCACCTAAATCACAAACCCGTTTTGATAGGCTTACAAGACCAAAACTCTAGTTTCTCCCAAACTGGTCATCTAACCTAACTCTCCATAATGAGTACCCTAGACCTATCTAGTATCAATCCTCAATTCATCCGCGTTAAGAATGCTGTAAAAGAAGTTCAAAGTAAAATAAATCACAAACCAATTAAGCTCAGAATAAAAAAGAACATTCTCGCAACACTTTCCATAAAAAACCAACTATCCCTCAAAGCATATAAGCAAAGCTCGATTAAGAACAGCGATAAAGATCAATCTAAGGACAAATCTTCTCATTGAAATGATTTGAAGGTGTTAGAGTATGAATTTAGCGAGGCTCTAGGGAACAAAAAAAAGTCTCTTCTCCATCTCTCAATTGCAAAACCCTAGAACTCCTCCTCTTTTCTCTATCTCTCTAAGCTATTCTCTCACAAAAATGTCAAAAAAGAGATATCCCAAATGTGGTAGAAGTTGGAGTTTATATAAATGACGAACGTTACGATTGAATCACAAAATTTGCACTCAGCCAATGTTATCATTAATGGTGTCTCTCGACCATCGATGATGTCTAGGGGCCATTGATAGTCATCATTCATCATCGATGGTCAACGACCTACAATCGATGGTAATGGTGTTGAAATTAGGTTTTGAGCTAATTTTCACGTCGTTTCGCCTCGTACATATCTTGTGTTGATAATAGTGTATTATAGTGGGTTTTAGTCCCACTTTGGTTGTGAGAACACACCTCACCCTCCTCTACTTGCATGAATATATGTGTACACTCAATATTCAACTTAAGAGAAATTTACCCAAGACTCTCACTCTCTCTTACTTTAACATCTTGTACTTTTAATTAGCTATACTAAATCATCTCAAACCAATATTAGTATCAAATGATAGTTTGTTATTACTAAAAAAAAGGTCATTATATGGACAACCTCCTAACACCTATTTCTGATATGTAAACCACATTACCCTCTTAGTCTTTCTTATGCTCTCTACAAATACTTTGAAATAGTGATGCCATCATTTAGAGGTCCTTTTGGAGCTGACTTTTTACCCTTGGGCCACATCCTTTCAATTGTTAGTTGTAGGGGACGCTTGGCCTTTGAACGACATAAATGGTTCTGTGTTTCCGATTAAGAAAGAGCAATCCTCAATATCTATGATTGATTTTTTTAAAGATAATCTATGATTTAATTTAAATTTTGTTTCTGATTATTAATATCAGGAAAAATTGACAGGTGACGTGGATCATAATGTCTATATTGAACACCAATTCTCTTGTCGATAGATCAATGACTCGAGCTTTTTCCTTCCCTTCTTTGGATCGGGATCTAGAATTGTGAACAAAATAATATCTATTTCCATATGCTTTAAGTATGTCAAGACTTAGATTTGGAGACGAAGAGCTTCAATAATGTCCTAACAACTCATAATAAGATATGGATGAGAGAGAGTTATATGCAATTTATTTATAATGGGATATAATGGTATATTCGAAAATATCCATGTAGGTTGAATGTCATTTTTTCCTTTTTTTTTAAAGTAAATGAATGCCCATTTTATTGGTTGATAACATGGCCTCGTGTAACAATATTAATTTTTAATTTCGTCCTAAACTCATAACTTGTCAGAATTAACCAGAGTTGCTCTAATAGCATCTTAAAGTCCATGTTACTACATTAAAACTCTAAAGTTGTTACGATGATTAAGGATTATAATTTTATATTTTCACATTGTTATTCTAAATGATAAAGATATCCTTCTACATCTTTCTTTTATTTGGATATCTCCTAATTCTTGTGCCTTAATTTTCCTAATGATAAAGTTGTCCTAATTCTTCTGCCATTTTTTTTAAACAAATTCCAATATTTCCATTTCACTTGAGGTTGGTCTGTAAATTTGATTGTTAAGCATATATAGAACATAGGATCCTTGCCAAACCATGTGACAAATGTCAGATCATAGGCCCCTGTACTATTTTTCTTTTTATTATACCTCCGTAATCCTTAACTCAGCTTAATTTTCTTTGGTGTCTTTAGTACAAAATTAAGAGAAATTCAGCTTAACTTTCTTCGGTGTCTTTAATGCAAAATTAAGAGAAAGAACTTGAGGCAAAGATTGGTCTTTGTCATGGGTCCTCTATCTAGAACTTAGCATAATGACCAACAAAATTCAATCCTGCAAAGGCGAGAAAAGGCAAGTAATAAACTTCCAGCACAATGTGTCGAGCATGATTTGGAGCAACTCATCTAATTAAAAGATATTCTTATATGATTTTTTTGAACATGCAAATCTTGGTTAGGGAGAGCTACAATTGGAGTGGCTACCTGTTTACCTTGGAAATTATCTAACCTAATAATAGTGGCCAAGTATTGATTCACTTACCTACTCCCAAAGCATCTATAAGACCTGACCCGACTAATGAGTCAGCCATCCCGACTCGTGATTCAAATCCAAGTCGAAAGGTACAACCCACTCTGATCCTGTCAAGATGTCCGACTCTGAGATGAAAGTCGTCCTCCACTTAGACCAACACAGTACGTCTTTAACAGTCATTCGGCCTAACAAATCATTCCTCAAAAGTCGCGTAGTATTTAATGGATGTTCTCTTAGCATCCATATATAATCCGCAGCCTAGTCACCATCGGTATTTAATACGACATCTGTCATAATGACTGTGTGTGCTAGAGCCTTCAAAGCTCCTCATACACATCATATATCCCACAGTCTTTTCACTATGCAAAGTCGACTCGGCCAACCGATCACTAGCACGTGTAAAGCGGACCTGAAACAGTACTGCATGCACTTGGTCGAAATTACCAACATGCCCCGTGATATGTATACGAATATAAATAGTTTCTTCTACACCAAGGTAATGAATTTGGCCCATAAAAAGTCAACAATATAAACTCTATTTTTCTCTTTAGAATAATTAGAAAAAATCACTGACTTGAACGTCAATGGGCACGCTGGAGGAAACAACTCAGGTGGCTCTAACATCTGTTATGTGTGTAGCGAAGCACAAGTTATGCTTCAAAGCGGAAAGATTAACCATTACAGGAGAACAAAGAACCCAAAAATTAAGTTTATCACTCCTAAAACACATTGAATTTTCCGACACAAACAGTTTGGTGCCCACCATTTAGCCTCGTCTTCTCCCTGTAGAGGAAATAGCTGATCTTTCACTTTTGGATCTTGGGATCGAAAGCTACCACCACGACTCCAAACCTATGGCAGCCAAGGAATTCCCCACAAGACAAATAGAGAACAAAGCTAAGAAAACATCAGTATTGTTCTAAATTATAAAGCCTTTTTGGGATGCCTCCATAGAATGTAATTTAACTATAACAACCACTCTATAAATAAAAATAATAATGTGCATTGTATACTAATCTTTGTGTAGACAAAAGCCTGCGGTGTCTTTTTTGAGTAATGCCAAGGTACAAAGTTCTTGCCACTCGATCTTCATCGACTGGGCAATGAAGAAAAAAGCCCTTACAAGGATTTGGGTATGCGTAAAAATAATCAAATTGCTTGGGCCAATTACCAATGTCAGTAATTGGAGATTGACACTGTAAGCCAATCTTCCAAGTCACAAATTAGCAAAAAATGTCGGATGGCCCTTTTCTCGTTAAAGTGGTCCTTCAAAATGGGTGCTATCTTTTTAGAGTAAAACCAAGGCACGTATCAATCCATTGCTATCATTCTCACGAGTGAAACCAATGCACGAAGCTATGGCAACTCATTGACTTGACAATGAAGACAAAAGCACTTGGTGTCTTTTCAGAGTAAAACCAAGGCATATACTAAGCCCTTGGTATTGTTCTCATGAGTAAAATCAAGGCATGAAGGTCTTACCATTCGATCTCCATCAACCCGATGATAAAGAAAAAGTCCTTGGTGTCTTTTCAAGTACAACCAAGGTACGAACCAACCCCTTACTATTGGTCTTCAAGAGTAAACCCAAAGTATGACGGAGAGCCTTAGCAACTCGGACTCACAGACTCGTCAGGCATTTATCAAAGTCCTTGGTTTCAATTTTCAAGAGCAAACCCAAGGCATGGAGAAGAGCCCTCGGTGACTCAATTTTCACCATCTTATTGGGCATTTATCAAGATCTTTATTTTGATTTCTGGGAGTAAACCCAGGGCATGGAGAAGAGCCCTCAGCAACTCGGTTCTCACCAACTCATCGGGCATTTATCAAGATCCTTGTTATCAATTTTCAAAAGTAAACCCAAGGCACAATCCTCAGCAACTTAGCCGTCATCGATTCATTTGAATATATCTCAAAAAGTCAAAAGCACAAATGAGAAACAGCTCATGAAATAAGTGCAAAGAAATGATTCAATAAAAGAAAAACCTTATATTCATTTGCAAAAATATTATAGGATTCTTACAATGACTCAACAAAAGCAAAAAGAAAGTATACATTGTCTGCAAGGGCAGTATCTAGAGCCTGATTCAGAGGTGAATTTGGGTCAGCGGTATCTAAGGGAGGGGAGTGGAGCTCCTCGGGGAAGAAGGAGGGTCAGCCTCATCATCCATGCCTTCACCAATAGCCTCCTCCTTCACCTTCTCCCCTCTTCAATGGCTTCCACTTCGTCCTCCTGCACTATCCCTAACCTGCCTTGCACTTCGAGTACCCTAAGTACATCGAGGCATTTGACCACTCAAGAGGGATACTTGAAGCGGTCCTCCATTAATAAAATCTTATGTGGAAGTTGACCATTCAGATAGCTGAAGCCCACCTTACAGATGAGGGCCACCTCCACCTTATATAAATGACCATTGCGATATCGCTCAATTATCTTGGTTTCATAGGCTTTTGACTCCAAGAATGCCACCTGGGTCTCAAGTTCCTGAACCTAGGCATGTAGGAAGTTATGCTTTTGCTTGAACTCAATGCCCTTGTGAGTGGCCTCTTGACGAAAAGTCTCCTGCGAAGCCACCTCTCGTTGTAACTTGGCTCAAGTAGGTTGAGCCCTCTCAAAGGATTTTTCCTTCTCCTCCCTCTTAGACAAGATTTCCAACTCAAAATAAGCCAAACTCTCCTCAACAAGTCCCATTTTATAATGAGTACGATCAAGGTTCCTTTTGGTTTCAGATATCAAATAGGGTAATTTAGTGTGGATTATGGAGAGTTTTAGGGTTCCTCTGTCTTCTTTGATGGTTGGTTATTGAGCAGAAGATTCGATCATGCACACAAACAAGATGTAAGAGGATCGGAGTTGGGTTCTTTAGGGATTCTTCTGATAGTCAAGTCAGTATTGATTTTAAGTAGAGGAGAAAATATGATTGTTATAAGATTGCATACCTCCATGAAGTAGGCAGCACACCTATTTACAGAAGATTCAAGAGGGAAATTTTGTAACTTCAGACGAGTCCAAGCACTCAGCTTATTCGACTGATATTTTAGAGGTGTTAGGTGCGGGTGGTATGAGTCACCTTTGTGATTAATGTGATAGTGATAGGGGGAGTCAGGTGCTGACAAGGTATGATTAGTTTTTAAGACTTTAAAGGTGGATGTAATGATGACTCTGATCGTGCATTTAATATAATGATGATCAGCTATCAGTGATGGGTTTGAGAAAGACCGTATTTCATCTTAGCTTTGTGAGAGGGTCAATAAAAGATGCCTTTTGATTTGGTCTTTCTAGATTGACAGCTTTTCAATTCGGGCTTACAAAATTAAGAGGCGTGGAGTCGACCTTGATAGTAGGGTCTGAGTGAGGTGCCTTTCAAATAAGCCCTTCCTGAGAAGGGTCGAGTGATGATGTTATTTGTCTCGTCCTGCATAGAGTGAATCGATCTGGTGCATAATTAACTAGGGACATGTATTAACTTCTAGAGTGGGATTAACACTGAGTCATTTCTGTGATACGACAACTCTCCTTAAGCTTCTTCGCCTCTTAATAGGCTTGTTTTAGTTGTGCTTCACTATACTGAGCACTGGCCACCACCACTTTTAGTTCTTCCTCTTTCCAGGCCAACTTCTATTCCACTATGAACTGAACCTTCTTCAACTCATCGAGCTCACTAGCCTTGGTAGCAGATGCTAGCTCATCCACTTCTCAGGCTCTCCTCTAAGCCTCCATCTCAGCATGAAGCATGAAAAAAAGATCTCACGATAGATTTCAAGTCATCAAAATGGTTTGGCCACTAAAAGGTCCCTCGGGAGAGATAGCTCTAAAGGGCAGGATGAAGATCAATACTAGGAATCTCACAGAGCAGCGCCTCATCTGTGGGGAGAAGGAACTGCTCTATGACCTTCTCCTGGTTGGCTTTGAGCTCAGGACCAATTCCCTAGCATCCATTTGATGTTACGAATGAAAGGACATTCCTCTCCTCCCTTACAGCGGGGATGTGATTTGGGGCACATCAGGAGAACCCACATCCCCTCCCAAGTGCAAGAATAAAGGTCGCTGATTTGATGAGGATAGGGCCATTTGTATCACCCTTCATGCACTACAGAGAGCACCTAGAATAGTCTTCTCGTAAGCCGCAACAAATGGGTCCTCCACATCTGGCTCTTTCCTAGGTCTCCTAGCCGACTTGGACCATCTCTCACCTCGATCAACACACCTTTAGTGTCGACTCCTGCTGCCTTATTCCATATTAGCTCCTTCCCTTCAGCCTCCTATTTAGGAACTGAATGAGGGGACTCACTCTCCACCTTGACAAACTTAGGGAGAAGGTGGGGATATTCTAGGGTCGCGGCCCTACTGGTTGACCCGGGTGTGACCACAATCATCCTAGGTGCACTATCAATCACCTTGCCCTCAAGAGAAAGGAGCTCCTAGTGATGCCCCCTTAGGCGACCACTTTCTTCCTCCTCTTGGACCCATTGGCTTGAGCTGAGTGTTTAGCAAGCCAAGCCTGATAGCAAAATCAGTTTTGAAATATTGCTACAAAATTTACAAGTCCTCTGCCTCTAAGTGACCAAAAAGGCTTTTTCGAGGCATAGGAGGAGAACCAAGTGAGCGCCCTCCAATGGTGTTTGCGTCGAAAATTGTTGTATTCATTACGATCGAATCTATTACAACTTTAGTCATTACAATAAACTTGAATAAAATAAAAAAGTTAATATTTTTATAAGATCTCCTTACACAATGAAAATAAAACAAGTTTACAACTTTATCAAACAAACGCAGGGAGATCGTTTATCGGTCTTCTGCTTGCGTGGGATCTTTGCCTGTGTCGGGGTTTATCCGTGGACCGCTTTTGATCTGGATCTGGTTGATGACAAATTTGGCAGAGCTTCGTCTTCACCGAGAAAGTATTTGATTTGAAGCGCTGAGATCGACCAAGCGAAATCAGGGCTCTTCTCGAGATTAAGACCAAGCCTAATCTCAAGGGACGGACGGGAACGGGCGTCGGATCTCTCGAACTCTCCTTCTTTATGCCGAAGAACTCGCCAAGATCTGTCAACCCTCGCTGAAATTCGTGCTCCTTTAACTCCACAATCCGGTAGCACCTCCTCATCTTGATAATCAATCGTCCCCTCTGAAAGGAGGCCCTAGGCTTATATTTATAGGGCTTCGGATGCGGTTATTTGGATGAGAACAAGTGATTTGGATCTATCTTTAGTTAACAACAGCATAACCACGTTTGGTGATGATATCAAGTCAATTAGGATGCTCAGGAACCAACAATTCTGTGAAAACAGCTTAAAACCCGTCAAAACACGTTTTAGGTTCCGGACTGCGCGGTGCGGGTCAGACCAATCCGACCCGCGCTTGCGTGGGTCAGACCAATCCGACCTGCACAATCACGGGTCGGACCAATCCGACCCGCGCTTGTGCGGGTCGGATTGAACCAACCCGCGCTTGTGCGGGTCGGACTGATCCGACCCGCGCTTGCGCGGGTCGGTTCGTTCCGTCCTGCGCTCACGCAGTTTTGCCGATTTTTCCTTTTTTCTGTTCTCTTTCTTCCGAGACTTGTTCTTTTCGCGTGTTTGGCCGATTTGTTGACTTGTATGCTTCGCCGCGAGACCGACTGTCGAACGCGCGTTGGTTAATATACGCGTGTTGATCGATGCACGCGGAGTGATCGGCGTGCACGTGTTGACCGACGCGTATGAGCTGACCGACGCGCATGCGCTGACTGATTGGCGAATTTTCTTGACTCGCCCGTTCATTGCTTCGAGTTTCGTGTGGGCTCTCATAAACAATTTTAGACGTCTACAGATACCCCCTCCAAAGTGTTTCAGCCTCATTCTTTTATAGAGGAGTCTGAAATGCTTTGGATATGATGGATCCCCACCTTCAGTCGGTGTTAAAGGACCTACAGATGGTTTCGATTTTTGACTTCTCCACATTTTAGCATATTCTGTATTTTATCGAATAGCTAAGATTTTCCCGGTACCGCGTTTATCGTCTGACCGTTATTGAAGCCTTGAATCGAATTTGGTGAATAGATTTTTAATGATGTGTCATTGAGTTGACTTTTGGGTCAATCGCAACGCGTTGACCGGCGTTGGCTTAAGGTTTCGTGTCGATCGGCGTTGACCCTCATCGCAACGCATTGACCGGCGTTGACCTAGGGCTATGTGTTGACCGACGTTGACCTTAGGGTTTCGAATCGATCGGCGTTGACTCTCATCGCAACGCGTTGACCGGCGTTGACCTAGGGCTACGTGTTGACCGACATTAACCTTAGGGTTTCGAATCGATCGGCGTTGACTCTCATTGCAACGCGTTGACCGGCATTGACCTAGGGCTACGTGTTGACCTACGTTGACCTTAGGGTTTCGAATCGATCGATGTTGACTCTCATCACAACGCGTTGACCGGCGTTGACCTAGGGCTACGCGTTGATCGGCGTTGACCTTAGGGTTTTGATTCGATCGGCGTTGACTCTCATCGCAACGCGTCGACTGGCGTTGGCCTAGGGCTGCGCGTTGACCGGCGTTGACCTTAGGGTTTCGAATTAACCTGAGGAGAACCAGTTTATACTCGTATGCTCCTGGGAGTTTCGGGAGTTAGTTTAGCCTTGTGTACTCGTCGGAGGTTGCCAGGATATCCTTAAGAATTATTATATGTAATATTCTCCAGGAACTTCCTGTCAAGATGGGAAACAATTTAGACTCATGTACCCGTTGGAGTTTGGATTTTATTCCGATAATAGGCGAAAATATCGCGAAATCACCCAAAATATAAAATTGGGTCCCGAATATTCCGAAAATAGGCGAAAAATCACGAAATCACCCAAGATATAAAATTGGGTCTCGAATATTCTGAAAATAGACGAAAATATCTCGAAATTATTTGGGAGACGGAATTGAACTCCGGAAATTCCAAATCTGAGTGAAAATGCCGCCAAATTATCCGGGAGATGAAATTGAACTCTGAACGTTCAAAAAACGGGCGAAAACAGGTGAAAATACAGCAAAACAGGCACCAAACTGGGTCTGTCCCGCGTTCACGCGGGTCAGATGGATCCAACCCGTGTGATCGCGGGTCGGATTAATCCGACCCGTGAGCACGCGGGTTGGACACAAATCTGACCCGCGGAACGCGGGTCGGAGAGGGGTGTGAAGGGGGAAAAATCCCCGACTTTCTTTTGTTCTCTTCCTTCTTCAAGTTCGGTCCCAGCTGCTATCCCCTCAAATTTTCGGTTCCTAGGTCCCCCCTCGCAAATTTTTGGTTTCTTTTCTTGAGTTCCAGTTCTTTGAGAGCTCTTCTTCCTCAAGAGTTCTAAACAAATCAAAGCTCCTCCCCTTAAAACCCATCAGCTCCTCTTCTTCCCACTTGGATTCGAGCAAAGGGTAATTCAAATCTAGGGTTTCGGCCAGCTTGACTTGAGCATTTGTGGATTTTATTTCGGCGGACCCCTCCTCCTTCTCAATTCCTCTTCGAATTTCAGGTAAGCTTCCATGTCCTCTCTTCAATTTTGGGCTAAGTCTTTGAGTTTGGCTTGATAGTTGGAACCCTAGTTCTTGAATTTGGGGGAAATCAGAAATCTGATCTTGAGCTTTGAATGATGGCCGATTTTTTTTGAGTTTGATTGTGTTCATGACTTGGTATCTGCGGTCCCAACTCTCTGATCTTGGGGGAAAACCGAAAATTTTCTCTCTCTTTTTTTTTGGTTGATGATTGGCCGTGGGAGATAAATTTGTCGACTTCTTCAAACTGTATATGTCCGAATTTCCCTTCCATGGTTGTATGAATAATTTGACAATTGAAGCTCTAGATTTTCAATTAAAAGAAAGAAACTCTTTATGTCTGATTTTGATCATGGCCGAAACTTTGGGTTGATGTTGTACATGGCCGAAAATGTTGACTATTCATGGCCGAATTTTCCTTTTGCGTTGATTCTGGCGCTCGTGTTTGTATTTGATTGAGAATGAGGTTGATGGTGGCCAAAATTTTCTTCATGATTGCATGCATAACTTGGTGATTGAAATATTAATTTGATCCCTTGGCATCAATTGTGTATGAGGACTAAACTCTTTCGCTTGAACTGATTGCTCATAGAGCTCGAGTTATGTGGGAATTCACTAAACATGGTTGTGAATAAGAACCAAACCAAATTCTCGATTTAGGGAACATATTGAGGTCTTGATTCCTGATTTTGATTTTGTATATGTCTTGAATCCAAACTTTGAATTCAAACTTGTATATGATTGCATTCTTGTATGGTTCGAATTTGTACATGATTGAACTCGTACGTGACCGAACCCTTTGTTGAGCTTTTGGTTGATGACTTGCATCTGAACTTAAGTATTGGCCGAGAATTTTTTGTATGCTTTGAATTCAAGCTTGTATATGGCCGAATCTTTGTACGATTGAACTCTTGCATATGCCTTGAACTCAAACTTTGAATTCAAACTTGTATATGATTGAGCTTGTGAATCCACATGTTGACACGATCGAGGCCTTATATTTGACTTTGTGACACTTAACTTGAATCGAGAATGTTGTATAGATTTAATTAGACCCTTAATTAGGAAAATTCCATTTTGTAGAATTTCAATTAAAGATTCGCAATTTCCCTTTTTTAGGCTCTGATTCATGTATTTTGATTCTTGATCTAACTGAGCTGTTGGTCTTTGTTGCAGACTAGCCATGTCGACGATTTGGACCGGCTAGAGCGTGAATTCTGACGGTTACAAGAGTTGAAGACTGCCGGTACTTCAATGTACATAGCCATCCGGATGGAATCTCATCTACAAGCATGGCGCGACACTCGGGCTTCTACTGGACTTGAGATTCAAACGCAACAAAGTCGGGTGGATCAAATGGAGGCCTTGGTTATCTTGGGGATGGCGAAGGATGACTTGGAGCGTTCACAAGTTGTGATATCCGGAAAATTGGGGCTCTCGAAATAGAAGTTAGCCAAGATCAAACAAGAGGCTGCGAAAACATTATCCCTCACCGAGGAATCCTTCAAGGTTGCATTGCAATGTGAGCTTGAGCGAACTTATACAGAGGAATTGACTAAACTTGAACAGTAAATCCATAGTCACAAACTTCATGTAGATTGATTGTAACTCTTGTACCTGCAAACTCAATTTTATTAATAGAAGATATGTTTTTTTCATTCGTTATGTCTCTTTTATTATGATGTCTTACTCTGTATGGAATAATCAACCATAATACTTGTGGGATTTTTGGCAAACCCCCAGCCTTCAACGGGTTTGATGAGCCTTTACCGACTACTGTCTGAGTCGGGCTAGCATGCAGATTATTCTATATTCGTTCCGCATGTAACGTTGTGCTAAGAGAATTAATTCTCTTAGACTTAGTGCTATGATTTTGAATACATAGACTTCACCATTTCTTACGGGAATAAGGCACCCGGCAATACGTGCTAGGCGTTGACTTATCCCTTCTTAGGCTTCGGGATAAAATTCCCCAGACTTAGACTCTGGTGTCTTTTTCAATCGGTAAAAGACTAAACCGGCGACGCGTGTTAGACGTAGACTTAGGATTTTTGGCAAACCCCCAGCCTTCAACGGGTTTGGCGTGCCTTTACCGATTACTGTTTGAATCGGGCTAGCATGTGAATTATTAAAACCCGTTTCACATATAACGTTGTGCTAAGAGAGTTAATTCCCTTAGACTTGGTGATATGATTTTGAATACATAGACTTTACCATTTCTTACGGGAATATGGCACCCGGCAACACGTGGTAGGCGCTGACTTATCCCTTCTTAGGCTTCGGGATAAAATGCCTCAGACTAGATTCTGGTGTCTTTTTCAATCGGTGAAAGACTAAACCGGCAACGCGTGTTAGGCGTTGATTTATCCCTACTCAGAATTCGAGATAAAATTCCCCGTACCTGTGAGGCACGGATTTTGGAAGTTAAAAAAGTGTTGTCTTCTCTTGGGGCAAAGACGAATCCGAAATAAGAGAGGAAGAATTTTATATTCTATCTCTTAACACTGAAGAGGAAGAATTTTATATTCTATCTCCAGTTGGAAAGGAGACTCGAGGTGGGATCTCCACCCCCAGAATCCGGAAAGATGAAACTAGAAGTGGGATCTCCACTCTGAGAATCGAAAAGATTCAAGTAACCCTAACTTTTATAGGATTGGTTGTTTGATCCAAGAAAAGAGTTCCTCATTTATTGAGGGGAAATTCCAATTTCAACCCTAACTTTTATAGGTTTGGTTGAAAAAGAAAAAATGGAAGTCTTTCGTTTATCGAAAGGGATGACTCGATCTTTGTCCTAACTATCTGTAGGTTTGACTAAGTGAGTCTAGAGACAATCCTAACTTTTATAGGTTTGATTGCTCAAATTGAAAGTGGACCTCTCCTTCATGGAAGAAATCGAGAGGAGAATCTGGTTGTGGCCCTAACTTTTATAGGTTTGACCAAGGAAGCAGTGGAAGTAGGGGGTTTGAGACGATCTTACCTTTTATAGGCTTGATCGTTCAATTTGAAAGTGGACATCTCATTCATGGAAGGAATCGAGAGGGGACTTTGGTTGTGGCCCTAACTATAGGAAGGTTTGACCAGGTAGACAGTGAGAGTGGGAGTACAAATCACAGTGGGGGTTTAGTGTTTATCACTTTGTTCGTAATGATCAGGTTATCCCTAAGAAAATTACATATAGCATTCTTCTGGGAACTTCCCATTATATGAATCATCCACCCCCAGCTTCCTTCTTGGAACTGAGTCTGACTTTGTACTCCGTTACATGACCGGGTTATCCTTAAGAATATTAGCGTAACATTCTTCAGGAACTTCCCATCAATGGTAGGAAACAGTTTAGACTCATATACCTATTGGAGTATCAGGGAGCAGTTTAACCTCTTATACCGATCGGAGGATTAAGAAGCAGTTTATACTCTTATACTTGTCGGAGTCTAAGAAGGAGCAGTTTATACTCTTATACTTATCGGAGTATTCATTCGTCTCAATTGAGCGATATAACGTCGGCTTCAACCAAGGTTTGGATGCTATTTTTGAGCGCAAAGTAATCCTTGGTGGGATGAAAGATCCTCCTGTGGTACGCACAGTATTTCGGATCCGTAGTGTTGTCAGCTTCCTCCTAATTTACGACAGGTGGCAGCTTGATCTTGTTGTTTTCAAGGAAGGACTCGAAAATGGCTGGAACATCTTCATCCTTGAAGGAGTACTCTTTTTCGGGTCTTGAACCCGAAGTCTTCTGCTGTCTTCGGGGTTGCTATTGCGACGTCTGATTGGCGTCAACAGCTGCTGCAGGTGTTTTCCCTTTACTACGGGAGGCGAAGTTTGAGTTCGGAAGATTCGCCGTCGGTTGGCTCCTCTCGGCTTTCTTCCTTCGGAGGAAGCGTTCGGCCCGCTCTCCGCGCGTCTTCAACTCTTTCCAAGTGTTGGACGGTGCGACTCCCATAACTTCTAATATCTCAATAGATAGGTTGTTATGACATGTCTGGAGGATGAAGTCCTCCGTGATCGGATCTCGGCAGTTCTTTGCTTTATTCCGAAAGCGCTTGACGAAGTCGTCGACTGTCTCGTCATCTTCTTGTTTCTCATCGAAAAGTGTCCTGATTGATACCTTGTCGTCGTCATCAAAGAAGTTACCAAGGAATGAGTTCTCTATATCGTCCCAGTTGTTAATAGTTCCGGGCTTGAGACGACGGTACCAATCGAAGGCCGGCCCGCGAAGGGTGCCAACGAATGACCGAACCATCAAGGCTTCATTACCGGAGATCATACCCAAGTAGGACTTGAAGTAAATCAGATGTTGAGTGGGTGAACCCTTCCCGTCAAATGGCGTGAAGTTAATCAAGTTGAACTTCACCGGATACGGGATCGAATCCCATTCTCTTGGATAGGGACATGGAATGCCGGTCCTTTTCACCTCTCGAGCAGACATTAGAGCATTGATTTTGCTCTCGAGATCTTTCATTTTGTCATCCTCACTCGTGTCGGGCCTTCGGACGATTTGAAAGAGGAATAACACGGCCACCCTTGGCATTGTCATCCTCGGTGGAACCACCCCCAGCGTTGTTATCTTTAGTGGAGTCACCCCCAGTATTTTGGTCAATGGGAGGGTTATCAGGATTGAGACGTTCATCTACATCTGAATCGCTATTTGCTTGGTTAGCAGTGTTGCGACGGCTGGATTCACCAATTTGATTCGACAAAGCTCGGATTTGTTGGTCATGTTCTTCCCTCATCCGCCGCATAGCCGTTTCCATTTCGAACTTGAATGCCTCTTTCTGCTTGGTTAGAGCATCCTCGAGAATTTTGGCGATCTGCTCGGTGTTGATCATGAACACTTCGCGAGATTGTCCCGGACTGGATACCGTATTATCAGAAGCGATTGCCGAGTTAGCATCTGATGCTTCATCATCCGATGATAAACCTCTCTGCATTCTCTGGTAGTCCCTACGTCTGGTGGTCCCTACGCGTAGCCGAGTCAAACGATGCGATACGAGAGGGTCAGAACTAGAAGGTCGAATCGACTTTCCCTTATCAGCCATGTTAATTGTGACTTTTGGAAGTTCGTTATCATGAACAGCCGATCGCTTCTTACGGAGACGCTTTGGTGTGGACTTAGCTATTCCGTTAGAGATCCTCTCAAATACCGAGACCCTCTACGGAGCGGTCTTGGGGCAACTACATGCTGATAATACTGTCCTGATTATCTTAGCGCACGGGCAGTGAGACTCCAATTCCTAGGTACTTCTCTTCCGAGACTTGTTCATACCCCTAGCCTGATAGTACAACTCATCGACGTTGCCATCGGAGTAACCTATCGACTGTTTACATGAATCCTCAAGTATAATGCGCTCGATTATCTTACGCGTTTTCTTCTGAGTATGCAACTCCTTGTTGGCGTTCTCAAGAGTCACGCGTTTAGAGTCACGCATTTGTAAGCGTGAACTTTTGACGGGCTCTTGGACTTTAATACACACCCCCAGGCGGGTAATGTTAGACCCTAGAGGGGGGGGGGATTAGGGTCTTATGCTAATCTAATCCGATTAAATGCCAATTAAAATTAATTAACAAGTTATCCTAGCAAGTATGAAATATAACAAAATATACGAGCTAGGATAAGCAATGTAAACAATGAGATATATCCTATATGATGAAATATATATGCAAGGATATATATAAACTAACACAAGGGTAAACAATATGAACTAGATAGTGGATCATATAAATAATGAGCTAATGACAATGGCGACAAGAAATATAAACACAAGTATAAATAAACGCCAAAGCACACTCAAACACAAGATATGATCACGGAGTTCAGACCTTCCGTCCTACGTCTCCGCTCCCCACTCCCGGGGAGAAATCCACTATCACAACAGGGTTTTCTACGTTCACCCGAATAATGTTTACACCTCACAGTATCGTTTTCAACGCTCACCGATCAACGCCACTCCTCACAATCGGTTTTCTAGTTCACCGAAAACTTCACAACACACTCGGTTTTCTAGCTCACCGAAAAGCTTACAACACTCACAATGTAACAAATATAAATTTGTTCTCTACAATAGATGAGAACTCAATTAAGCACAACTCAATGTTACAATCTCTCACAACCCTAATATACTATGTATGCAAATACAATAAGCTCAAAGTGGGTGTGTGTAACAATGAGATAAAATCAAATCAACTAAACTCAATATAAAACTAGCTTTAATAGAAATGATAATTGACAAATAATAAGTGAAGATGATCTCCTCCACTTGTAAAAACTTCTTCACAAACAAAACAAACCCTTAAACACACTTAAACCCTTGTTTAAAACTTGTTTTAAAAACTTCTTGGATCAGTTGAAAAAGAACAGCAATAGGGTATTTATACCCACTCAAAGACTCAGCCAAAACCCCCAAAACAAAAGACCAAAAACCCAGCTAACGATAACAGAAAACTAGCCGTTGGAAACAG
>NC_033800.1:121711661-121728150 GCF_001876935.1 Asparagus officinalis
TGTGCGACCCCCAGCTCGACGAGTCGCTCGGGGTTCAGTCATCGGACCCAAGCGTTCTTCAATCAGAACTTTGCCTCGATCCTCGTGCAAAGGACCCAGGCGATCAACTATCCTCACCTTGAATCGGGACAAATCCATGTTGTCGTGGGGCTCCACCAGAGGTGCGAAACTCGAAGGGATCGACGTAACCGGTGCAGAACGTCTTCTGTCTCGACCCTGGCACGGGTCAGATTTAAGTGACCGACGGGTTGGAGAGTCGGATTCAAGTGACCCGCGATTTGGAAGGTCAGATCCAAGTGACCCGCGAAGTGGAGGGTTGGATCCAAGTGACCCGCGAAATGGAGGGTCGGATCCAAGTGACCTGCGATTTGAAAGGTCGGATCCAAGTGACCTGCAAAGTGGAAGGTCGAATCCAAGTGACCTGCGATTTGGAAGGTCGGATCCAAGTGACCTGCGATTTGGAAGGTCGGATCCAAGTGACCTGCAAATTGGCGGGTCGGATTGGAGTGACCTGCGTTTTGACGGGTCGGATTGGAGCGACCTGCGTTTTGGCGGGTCGGATTGGAGTGACCTGCAAATCGGCGGGTCGGATTGGAGTGACCTGGGGTCGGATTGGAGTGACCTGCAAATTGTCGGGTCGGATTGAAGTGACCCACGCGCCGACGGGTCGGATTCAAGTGACCCGTGATTCTCGATCTTTTCGGATGCCGTTTTGGATTTTGGCCTCCAAGTTTGATACAGTCTTGGTTGTTTCTTAGCTATGTCCTTCTTCTGCATCTTTTGTGCTTTTTGCACAAGAATTCGTGTGCGCGCAAGCGCGCGGCGCTTTTGAATTCGTTCCTCCAGAGTTGAACGGATCTTTTTTGTTTGGATCCATTCATTTGCTATTGGTTTGGAGGGGAGGACATCTGTCCACTGTTAGGGTGCTTGGCGTTGCCTAATTTTCAGATCTGCCTCGTAACGGATCCCGTCAATTGACTCCAAGGCTCTAGCGAGTTGGCGCGCACAGCGTTGGCTCTGCCTTTGACGAGTTCTCTTCGATAAAATAGGCACGCCTTCTGTACTCAACTCCTTGATTGAGGAGGGGTGACGATCTGCAGATCCGGACTCATTAGAGGCCGGAAGGGAGTTGCAAGGTTCAGCTACCGCAACAACGGGGGCGTTGATCTTCCTTCGCTTGCGAGAGGCGGAGGATCTGGAGGAGGAGGACGACAGATATTCCTCAAACTTCAGTTGGTCGAACTCGTATTCGACCACTTCTTCAACCGGGATGCAGACCCGAGGTTGCGACACGACAGCTCCGGAAGCAAAGCTGTTGGCTCCCATTGTGGTCGCCAGTTTATTTGCATCGAAAATTATTGTATTCATTGCGATCGAATCTATTACAACTTTAGTCATTACAATAAACTCGAATAAAATAAAAAAGTTGATCTTTTTATAAGAACTCCTTACACAATGAAAATAAAGCAAGTTTACAACTTTATCAAACAAACGCAGGGAGATCGTTTATCGGTCTTCTGCTTGCGTGGGATCTTTGCCTGTGTCGGGGTTTATCCGTGGACCACCTTTGATCTGGATCCGGTTGATGAAAAATTTGGCAGAGCTTCGTCTTCACCGAGGAAGTATTTGATTTGAAGCGCTGAGATCGACCAAGCGAAATCAGGGCTCTTCTCGAGATTAAGACCAAGCCTAATCTCAAGGGACGGACGGGAACGGGCGTCGGATCTCTCGAACTCTCCTTCTTTATGCCGAAGAACTCACCAAGATCTGTCAACCCTCGCTGAAATTCGTGCTCCTTTGACTCCACAATCCGGCAGCACCTCCTCGTCTTGATAATCAATCGTCCCCTCTGAAAGGAGGCCCTAGGCTTATTTTATAAGGCTTCAGAAGCGGTTATTTGGATGAGAACAAGTGATTTGGCTCTATCTTTAGTTAACAACAGCCTAACCACGTTTGGGGATGATATCAAGTCAATTAGGATGCTCAGGAACCAACAAATCCTATGAAAACAGCTTAAAACCCGTCAAAACACGTTTTAGGTTCCGGACTGCGCGGCGCGGGTCGGACCAATCCGACCTGCACAATCGTGGGTCGGACCAATCCGACCCGCACTTGCGCGGGTTGGACCAATCCGACCCGCACAATCGCGGGTCGGACCAATCCGACCCGCACAATCGTGGGTCTGACCAATCCGACCCGCGCTTGTACGGGTCGGACCAATCCGACCCGCACAATCGCGGGTCGCGCGCTTGTGCGGGTCGGACTGATCCGACCCGCGCTTGCGCGGGTCGGTTCGTTCCGTCCTGCGCTCGCGCAGTTTTGCCGACTTTTCCTTTTTTCTGTTCTCTTTCTTCCGAGACTTGTTCTTTTCGCGTGTTTGGCCGATTTGTTAACTTGTATGCTTCGTCGCGAGACCGACTGTCGAACGCGCGTTGGTTAATATATGCGTGTTGATCGATGCACGCAGAGTGATCGGCGTGCACGTGTTGACCGACGCGTACGAGCTGACCGATGCACATGCGCTGACTGATTGGCGAATTTTCTTGACTCGCCCGTTCATTGCTTCGAGTTTCGTGTGGGCTCTCATAAACAATTTTAGACGTCTACAAATGGCTGCTCAACAATAGAGAGAATCACAGCACAAACCAAACCTACTTTAGAGGCAGGGATAGGAGAGATGCTACAAGCAAGGGGCACGATGTTGTCATATGAATTCTCCTAACTTCGTGACCCTTTGTAAGCATGGACCATCTCCAGCCCTTACAACTTCTCTACTAAGAGCATCTCTGCCCAAAGACCCCCCCTTCTTGATCTATGACCATGTAGGACAAGTCAGGACGGGGTCCGCACCCTTGACGAAGAAGAACTTCTTCCTCCACTTCTTGTTTGTTGTCAGAGTGTTGGACATTAGTTAAAATTACCTATCGCCTATAGATAGAAGTGTTCTTCCTTCTCTCTAGATTTAACACTCACCACGCTGCCTAAAGTCCTTAATGTCAACCTGACATCAATATGATGACAGATAACAGGAAGCCCCACCAAGCCAGTAATGGAGTTTGATATTAGTTAAGCCAGAAAAACCCCCCAGAGCCCTAAAAACCTTGTGTAAAAATGAGTACAGCGACAAGTAGAGGCCATAATTGAGATAATGATAGTATAACGACACTAAATCTCCACCATGGTGATAAACGGGTTGATAACTTGATAGCTCCACCAGTGTGTAATTACTAGGGTTGTTGAAGTCATGTATATATTGCTCCAAGCAACTAATGGGCACCTCTGAGTATAACTTGCACAGAAAGACAATCCTAACCTCATTGCGAGCTCTGACAAACTGAGAACCAGAAGACAATGGAGCAAGAGAAGACATGATGTGAAATTTTAGAAGATCAGATGCACTTATAGCTGTAGAGATTCAAATTCTAGTTTTTTTTGCAAAAGTAAGGAGAAGAAGGAGAAAAGCAATATATATAAGTAGAAGGAGCTGAAAGGCCCTAGAGGGGGTGAATAGGGTTTATGGACAAATAAAATGCAATTAAAAGATATTCCAACAAATCATACACAAATATAAAATGCGATGACAATAAAAGAGAGTAGGGATAGAGATAATTAGCTAATTGATGACATGTTATATATTCACGAGGTTCGGTCCGCTAACATACGTCCCCGCTCCCCACTCTCGAGGAGAAATCTACTACACACCCTGTTTGGAAGCGGAAACTTCTTCTACACAATGATCTCCACTGAGATCTCACAACCACATAGTAGATCTCCACGAGATCAAGCCCACAATAGTAGTAAATTAAAAAAAACCTCTCTCTTTACAGTAGACCTATGGCAAGAGAGGAGTTTGCAATTAAAGCTTGGGATGTGGACTTTTAAATAGTGAAAGCAAATGAAAGTTGAAGCTCTTTGAGACAATAAACTTAAACACAAGAGATTTGCAATAAAAACTTAGATCTGAAGTAATTAGGGTTGTTCGGTATTTATAAGGAGAGAAGACAACAGCCAAACCCCAAAAAATAGCAAAAATCTGCCAAAAAACGAGAAATAGATTCTGTAAAAAACTAGTCGTTAGACTACTTATCAGTCGACTAACGGGTTTAATCAGTTGACTGATGAGCTGACTGTTGTAGGCATTTACCAGCTCATCAGTCGACTGACGACCTCTATCAGTCGACTGATGGATCATCATTCGACTGGTCAGTCGACCGAAATAAAACAGAAACTTTTTGATAATAACAGGCACTTTCATCAGTCGATACATCTATCGACTGACGCCATCAGTCGAGTGACCAATCGACTGATAATAGGTTATCAGCCTGAATCGATTTTGAAATTGAGTTCCAAGGCTTTATTAAAATTAATAAATAAATTCTAAAAAATATAAAAATTTGGGAATAGTTTATACACATTTTGACTAACTTGTTTGAAAAGTAATTTTGCAAAAAGATCTTTGTATGTGTGAAAATCATTATTTTAGTAAAAGTACCTAGATACAAGTTTTAAAAGTGTGCAAGTATGTTAACCCATGAGCTTCAAATATAATCAACAAACTTCTTGCCTACATTAAGTACTAGAGAGAAAAATAAAATAGCAAATATCCCTCACATATATATACATGGCTTGAGTCTTGATATTTGCTCTTGAGTTGATGAAGCTTCCCATGCATATGATGCTCTTGAAAGCTTTGCTTCATCACTTTGCCTCCACTTCCTTATATATCATCGTTGTAGCTCATATTCCATCTAATCCTCCAACGATGGTGCTAATGAATTGTAATCTATAATATAGCTCAATAAACAATTAGCATCAATAATGGTGTTTGTGAATCATTATCAAAACAAGAAGGCTAACAATCTCCCCCTTTTTGATGATGACAAGCAACCATTATTCAATGAGCAAATCAAATTGATTATTTGGCTTATAGATAGTTACTCCCCCTATCTATAAGGCTCCCCCTTACTATGTGCACAAATGAGGAGATTTCTCTCCCCCTTTGTCACCATAAAAAATGGGGTACACAATACAAAATAAAACATATGCAAAAACCCACAAAATACACCGCAAGTGTTGGCCTACCCGTGTCATATTCCTCAAGTGTTTGGATTTACGACCTCTCCTAGGCATTACTACCAACCTACTCCTCTTGGAATTGACCATGGTCTCTCCCAAACATTCCTGTTGATAATTTTGTGTGTTTAGACATGTTATGATAATGAGTACGTAAAGAAAAATAGTAGGATATGAAAATAACACTCAGAACGAACATACAAACAAAGTCAAAGAATGCACATGCCTAAACTATTTCTTATATGAAAATAATCTTCTTCACTAAGAGGCTTGGTAAAGATGTCCACTAATTGAGATTTAGTATCAATATAAATGAGGGATACATCTTTTCACTCTACATGGTCATGTAAGAAATGATGACGTACATTTATATACTTCGTTCTTGAATGCAAAGCAGAATTTTTTGAAATATTGATAGCACTAGTATTATCATAAAAGATTTTTATATCTTAAAAATGCAAATCGTAATCAACCAAATTATGTTTCATCCATAAAAGTTGTGTACAACATAAGCCGGCAGCAATATATTCCGCTTCTGAAGTGGACAAGGCAACACAATTTTGTTTTTTGGATGCCCAAGAGACAAGAGAGTTACCAAAATATTAACATGTATCACTCGTACTCTTGCGATCTACCTTATAACCGGTAAAGTCGGCATCACAAAAACCATAAAGATCATAAAAAGTATTTTTTGGATAAAATAAACCAAGATTTATTATGCCGTTAACAAATTTGATAATTCTTTTAACCGCAACCAAATGAGACTTTTTAGGCGAGGCTTGAAAATGTGCACATGCACAAACACTAAACATGATATTGGTCTACTAGCGGTGAGATAAAGGAGATTACCTATCATACCTCGATATAGCTTTTGGTCTACTTTTTCACCACTATCATCCGCATCCAACTTGATGGTAGTCCTCATTGGAGTTGGGACATGTTTGGAGCTTTCCATCCTGAATTTTTTCACCAACTTTCTAGTGTATTTGCTTTGCGATACGAATATGCCATCATTAGATTGTTTAACTTGGAGGCCGAGAAAGAAGCTGAGCTCTCCCATCATGCTCATCTCAAATTAATCTTTCATAACTTTGGAAAAGTCCTTACACAAATATTCATTAGTGGCACCAAAAATAATATCATCAACATAAATTTGAACTAAAAGGAAATCATTTTTTCGTTTTCTAACAAAAAGAGTATTATCAATTTTTTCCTTTAGAAAAACCATTTTTAAGTAGAAAACTAGAGAGGTGAGCATTCCAAACTCTAGGAGCTTGTTTTAACCTATATAAAGCCTTTTGAACCCGGTAAACATGATTAGGAAAAGAATGATCCATAATACCGGGGGGTTGCTCAACATATACTTCCTTCTCTATAAAACTATTTAAAAAGGTACTTTTAACATCTATTTAAAATAGTTTAAAATCTTTAAAACTAGCAAAGGCTAAAAACATCCTAATAGATTCTAATCTTATAATCGGTACAAAAGTTTTATCATAGTCTATACCTCCTCTTGATTGTACCCTTAGGCAACTAAACAAGCTTTATTTCTAGTTACTATACCATGTTCATCAAGCTTGTTTCTAAAAACCCATTTAGTTCTAATAATAGAAGTGTTATTTGGTATATGAACTAATTTCCAAACATTATTTCTTTGAAAATTATTCAATTCTTCATGCATAGATAAAACTCAAAACTCATCTTTTAAAACATCATCAATACGTTTAGGTTCTATTTGGGATAAGAAGGCTATATTACCACACTCACTCAAGACTTTTGAGGGAGTTAGAATTCCTTAAGATAGGCTCCCTATTATTTGTTCCTTTGGATGATCCGGTGCAAATATCCATGCCTTGTGGAGTTCTTCTTGAGATTGTATGTTGTTACTTTCCCCATCCATTTGTTCATCCATTGAGTGTTTATCATTAATTTGCAAGATCTCCAATCCTCCCTCAATACCATCATCCCTAGGCAACCTATCATGCAAATCAATATTAGTCTCATCAAAAGTAACGTTTATAGATTCTTCAACAACAAGTGTTCGTTTGTTAAAAACCTTATAAGCCTTACTTCTAGGTGCATATCCCAAAAATATACCAACATCAATTTTTGAATCAAACTTATCATTGTGGTCTTTAGTATTTAAGATAAAATATTTAAAACAAAAAATATGAAAATATCCAATATGTGGAGTTTTACCAAAAAAGAGTTCATAAGGAGTTTTCTTAATAGTAGGTCTAATCAAAACACGATTTAAAATATGGCAAACTATATTGACGGCTTCGATCCAAAAATATTTTAGCAATACAAAAGAGTTTATCATTGTGCATGCCATCTCTTGTATGGGTCTATTTTTTCCATTCAACAACACCATTTTGTTAGGGTGTTCTAGAAGCGAAAAACACATGTGTTATACCATGATGAGTACAAAAATTATTAAAGAATTTATTTTGAAAATCACCACCATGATCACTCCTAATTTTAACAACTTTCAAATATTTTTATTTTTAATTCTTTTTATAAAATAAGAAAATTCTTCAAAAATTACTCATGTAAAGCGTGAGAAATCATTAATAATAACAAAAACATAGTGTTTACCTCCTAGAGAGGCAACACGCATGGGTCCAAAGAGATCAAGATGTAATAATTGAAAAGGTTTAGAAGTGGATATCTTATGGATTTGAATGAGTTCTTAGTTTCTTTATCTTTAGCACATTCCTCACAAGTAGAATCCTTGATATATGTTAAATTTGGTAGCCCTCTTACTAAGTTCTTCTTGAATAACTTAGATATTAACTCCATGTTAGCATGTCCAAGTCTCTTGTGCCAAATCCAAGGATCCCCATCCATCGCGGCAAGGCACTTTACATCTTGATCTATTTGTTCATTCATCTCAAAAATATAAATATTAGATATTCTAAAAGGAACAAAAATAATTTTATCATTCATACTAACAATACATTTATCCGGTTTAAAAGAAATATCAAAGTTTTTGTCGCTTAATTGACTAATGCTAAGAAGATTGTGATTTAGTCCTTTAACAAAATAAGCATCCTTAATTATGGTTGAATGTATCTTACCAATATTATCAATACCTACAATTTTACCTTTCTCACCACCACCAAAGGAGACATTGCCTCCTTTAATCCTTGATAGGGTTACAAATAGTTTCTTGTTGCCCGTCATGTGATGTGAGCAACCACTATCAAGATATCATAACTCTTTATGTTTTATGTGAGATGTTCCCTACATATGAAGAAGTTGTAGAACATTTAGGTACCCAAACTTTGGATCCTTGAATGTTAGTATTTTTGGTACCCTTAGGTACCCACATTAACTCATAATGGTCAATGTTATTTTTTATCGTACAATGAGTAGAGATATGACTATATTTCATGCAATATGTGCACAAAAACCTTTTCTTGCATGTAAGAGCATGAGATTGATGATACCATTTTCTATTAACTTGATGATGACTAGAGTAAGAATGATTAGATTTAACATTATTATTAGAATGATTAGATTTAACATTATTATTTTCAATTTCTAATCTCTCAATTTTGGACATTGTTGTTTGTTTTCAAAGTCTAGATCTCCTCTCATTTCTTCTTTTAGAGAAAAAGAGGATTTTAGTTGCTAAAACTTAGAGTCACAAGAAACATATAATTTTTTAAATGAGAAATATTATTTGGCTAATCTTCTTCACTAAGAGGCTTGGTAAAGATGTCCGCTAATTGAGATTTAGTATCAATATAAATGAGGGACACATCTTTTTGCTCTACATGGTCATGTAAGAAATGATGACGTACATCTATATACTTGGTTCTTGAATGCAAAGCAGAATTTTTTGAAATATTGATAGCACCAGTATTATCACAAAAGATTTTTATATCTTAAAATGTAAATCGTAATCAACCAAATTTTGTTTCATCCATAAAAGTTATGCACAACATAAGTCGGCAACAATGTATTCCGCTTCTGTAGTGGACAATGCAACACAATTTTGTTTTTTGGATGCCCAAGAGACAAGAGAGTTACCAAAATATTGACATGTATCACTCGTACTCTTGCGATCTACCTTACAACCGGCAAAGTCGGAATCGTAAAAACCATAAAGATCTTAAAAAAATATTTTTTTGGATAAAATAAACCAAGATTTATTGTGTTGTTAACATATTTGATAATTCTTTTAACCGCAACCAAATGAGACTTTTAGGTGAGGCTTGAAAATGTGCACATGCACAAACACTAAACATGATATCCGGTCTACTAGCGGTGAGGTAAAAGATACTACCTATCATACCTCGATATAGCTTTTGGTCTACTTTTTCACCACTATCATCCGCATCCAACTTGATGGTAGTGCTCATTGGAGTTGGGACATGTTTGGAGCTTTCCATCCTGAATTTTTTCACCAACTCTCTAGCGTATTTGCTTTGCGATACGAATATGTCATCATTGGATTATTTAACTTGGAGGCCAAGAAAGAAGCTGAGCTCTCTCATCATGCTCATCTCAAAATAAAATGATCTTTCATAACTTTGGAAAAGTCCTTACACAAGATTCATTAGTGGCTCCAAAAATAATATCATCAACATAAATTTAAACTAAAAGGAAATCATTTTTTTGTTTTCTAACAATAAGAGTATTATCAATTTTTTCCTTTAGAAAAACCATTTTCAAGTAGAAAACTAGAGAGGCGAGCATACCAAACTCTAGGAGCTTGTTTAAACCTATATAATGCCTTTTGAACCCGGTAAAATGATTAGGAAAAGAATGATCCATAATACCGGGGGGTTGTTCAACATATACTTCATTCTCTATAAAATCATTTAAAAAGGTACTTTTAACATCCATTTAAAATAGTTTGAAATCTTTAAAACTAGCAAAGGCTAAAAACATCCTAATAGATTTCAATCTTATAACCAGTACAAAAGTTTCATCATAGTCTTACCTCCTCTTGATTGTATCCTTAGTCAACTAAACGAGCTTTATTTCTAGTTACTATACCATGTTTATCAAGCTTGTTTCTAAAAACCCATTTAGTTCCAATAATTGAAGTGTTATTTCGTCTAGGAACTAATTTCCAAAAATTATTTCTTTGAAAATTATTCAATTCTTCATGCATAGCTAAAACTCAACTCAAAACTCATCTTTTAAAGCATCATCAATACGTTTAGGTTCTATTTGGGATAAGAAGACTACATTACCACACTCACTCAAGACTTTTGAGCGAGTTAGAATTCCTTGAGATAGACTCCCTATTATTTATTCCTTTGGATGATCTGGTGCAAATATCCATGCCTTGTGGAGTTCTTCTTGAGATTGTATGTTGTTACATTCCCCATCCTTTTGTGCATCCATTGAGTGTTTTTCATTAATTTGCAAGATCTCCAATCCTCCCTCAATACCATCATTCCTAGGCAACCTATCTTGCAAATCAATATTAGTCTCATCAAAAGTAACGTTTATAGATTCTTCAACAATAAGTGTTTGTTTGTTAAAAACCTTATAAGCCTTACTTCTAGGTGCATATCCTAAAAATATACCAATATTAATTTTTGAATCAAACTTATCATGGTGATCTTTAGTATTTAAGATAAAATATTTAAAACCAAAAATACGAAAATATCTAATATGTGGAGTTTTGCCAAAAAAGAGTTCAAAAGGAGTTTTCTTAATAGTAGGTCTAATCAAAACACGATTTAAAACATGACAAACCATATTGACGGCTTCAGTCCAAAAATATTTTAGCAATACAAAAGAGTTTATCATTATGCATGTCATCTCTTGTATGGTTCTATTTTTTCATTCAACAACACCATTTTATTGGGGTGTTCTAGAAGCGAAAAACACATGTGTTATACCATGATGAGCATAAAAATTATTAAAGAATTTATTTTGAAAAACACCACCATGATCACTCCTAATTTTAACAACTTTCAAATCTTTTTTATTTTTAATTCTTTTTATAAAATAAGAAAATTCTTCAAAACATTCATCTTTATTTATAAGAAAATTTACCCATGTAAAGCATGAGAAATCATTAACAATAACAAAAATATAGTGTTTACCTCCTAGAGAGGAAACACGCATTGGTCTAAAGAGATCAAGATACAATAATTGTAAAGGTTTAGAAGTGGAGATATCTTATGGATTTGAATGAGTTCTTAGTTTGTTTACCTTTAGCACATTCCTCATAAGTAGAATCCTTGATATATGTTAAATTGGGTAGACCTCTTACTAAGTTCTTCTTGAATAACTTAGATATTAACTCCATGTTAGCATGTCCAAGTCTATTGTGCCAAATCCAAGGATCCCCATCCATCGCGGCAAGGCACTTTACATCTTGATCTATTAGTTCATTCATCTCAAAAATATAAATATTAGATCTTCTAAAAGGAACAAAAATAATTTTATCATTCATACTAACAATACATTTATCCGGTTTAAAAGAAATGTCAAAGTCTTTATCGCTTAATTGACTAATGCTAAGAATATTGTGATTTAGTCCTTTAACAAAATAAACATCCTTAATTATGGTAGAATGTATCTTACCAATATTATCAATACCTATAATTTTATATTTCTCACCACCACCAAAGGAGACATTGCATCCTTTAATCCTTGATAGGGTTGCAAATAGTTTCTTGTTGCCCGTCATGTGATGTGAGCAACCACTATCAAGATATCACAACTCTTTACGTTTTGTGTGAGATGTTCCCTACATATGAAGAAGTTGTAGAACCTTTAGGTACCCAACACAACTCTTTACGTTTTGTGTGAGATGTTCCCTACATATGAAGAAGTTGTAGAACCTTTAGGTACCCAAACTTTGGGTCCTTGAATGTTAGTATTTCCTACATATGAAGAAGTTGTAGAACCTTTAGGTACCCAAACTTTGGGTCCTTGAATGTTAGTATTTTTGATACCCTTAAGTACCCACATTAACTCATAATGATTAATGTTATTTTTTATCCTACAATGAGTAGAGATATGATCATATTTCATGCAATATGTGCACAAAAACCTTTTCTTGCATGTAAGAGCATGAGATTGATGATACCATTTTCTATTAACATGATGATGACTAGAGTAAGCATGATTAGATTTAACTTTATTATTTTTAATTTCTAATCTCTCAATTTTGAACCTTAGTTGTTTGTTTTCAAAGTCTAGATCTCCTCTCGTTTCTTCTTTTAGAGCAAAAGAGGATTTTAGTTGCTCAAACTTAGAGTCACAAGAAACATATAATTTTTTGAATGAGGAATATTATTTGGCTAATCTTTTAAATTCAAAGTTTAATTCTTCTAAAGCCGCTTCTAGTTCAAATTGCATATAAAGAGATTTACTTTCGGTTTTAGATTGTACCTCATCTTCATGAGCCATAAAACAAATGTTTGGGCCATGAAGAGCAATCTTGGCGCTCTCATCATTACTATCCGAGTCGCTTGGTTTGGATTCATCCTAGCCGGCATACATAGCCTTCTTCTTCTTGTACTTCAAATACTTCTCCTTAAACTTAGGACAATCCTTAGCTAAATGTCCCGGTTTGTTGCATTCGAAGCATTTACCTATACAAGAAGGAAATTTCTTGTTAGATTGATTCTTAAATTTTTATTCATTTTGATTAATTTTTATATTCTTCTAGAAAGGTGTGCCACTTCTCTAGAGACATCAACTTCACTATCCGAGGAGGATGAATCATCAATTGCTCCCTTGAGTGCAATAGACTTTGATTTTTAGGATGGCTCCTTGGTTGCTTTTGGGATTGCTTCTTCCTTCTCCTTGATCTTCTTTTCATGGACCTTGAGCTTGATAATAAGTCCATCAAGAGTGAGAGTTGAGAGGTCATGAGCTTCTTCGATGGCCGTGGCTTTAGGTTCCCAAGCCGGCGTCAAAGAGGGAAGAATTTTATAATTCATCTCTTGATTCTCCAAAACCTTATCAAGACCATGTAATTCATTTATGATATTAGTGAACCGAGAAAACATAGAATCGATAGATTCATTTGGAAGCATTTTAAAACGTTCATAATCATGCATGAGTCCATTAATCTTAGACTCTTTTACTTGAGGGGTTCCATCATTAGTGATGCTTAACTTCTCCCAAATTTCATGTGTGGTTGTACACGTAGAAACTCTCTTATATTCATTAGGGGTAAGACCACAAATTAGTGCATTCATGGCCTTAATATTAAGGTTAGCTAAGTTCCTCTCATCCTCGGTCATTTTACTACTAAGCTTCTTGACATATTTTTTCTTCATAATGTCTAGGATATCAAGGTCAATGCATTGTAAATAAATTCTCATCCTAGCTTTCCAATAGGCAAAGTTGCTACCGGTGAAAAGGGGTGTCCTAGTGGTGCATTGTCCTTCTAGCATATGCATATTCATTGAAGCCTCCATTTAGATCTTTTCTCTAAGGGGTTTAAGCCTAACAAATAGTAGAGACCTTGCTCTAATACCAATTGAAAGGCCCTAAGGGGGGTGAATAGGGTTTATAGACAAATAAAATACAATTAAAAGATATTCCAACAAACCATACATAAACATGAAATGCGATGATAATAAAAGAGAGTAGGGATAGAGATAGTTAGCCAATTGATGACACACAGTATGTTCACGAGGTTCGGTCCACTGACATACGTCCCCGCTCCCTACTCTCGAGGGAAAATCCACTACACACCCGGTTTGGAAGTCAGAACTTCTTCTACATAATGATCTTCACTGATATCTCACAATCACACAGTAGATCTTTACGATATCAAGCTCACAACAGTAGTAAATTAAAGAAAAGCTCTCTCTCTCTCTCTCTTTACATTAGCCCTATGGCAAGAGAGGAAATTGCAATTGAAACTTGGGATGTGGGCTTTGAAATAGTGAAAGCAAATAAAAATTGAAGCTCTTTAAAACAATAAACTTAAACACAAGAGATTTGTAATAAAAACTTGGATCTGAAGTAGTTGGGGTTGTTGGGTATTTATAAGGAGAGAAGATAACATCCAAAACCCTAAAAATTAGCAAAAATCTCCCAAAAATTAAGAAACAGATTCTGTACAAAACTAGTCATTAGACTGTTTATCAATCCACTGATGGGTTTAATTAGTCAACTGATGAGCTGACTGTTGTAGACATTTACCAGCTCATCAGTCGACTGATGACCTCTATCAGTCGACTGATGGATTATCAGTAGACTGGTTAGTTAACCGAAATAAAACAAAAACTTTTTGATAATTACAGGCACTTTCATCAGTCGACACATCAGTCGACTGACGTCATCAGTCGATTGACCAATCGAATGATAACAGGTTATCATCCTGAATCGATTTTAAAGTTGAGTTCCAAGGTTCAATTAAAATTAGTAAATAAATTATAAAAAATGTAAAAATTTTGGAATAGTTTATACATATTTTGACTAACTTGTTTGAAAATGAATTTTGCAAAAAGATCCTCGTATGTGTGAAAATTATCATTTTAGTAAAAGTACCAGAATACGAGTTTTGAAAGTGTGCAAGTGTGTTATCCCATGAGCTTCAAATGTAATCAACAAACTTATTTCCTACATTAAGTACTAGAGAGAAAAATAAAATAGCAAATATCCCTCACATATAAATACATGGCTTGAGTCTTGATATTTGCTCTTGAGTTGATGAAGCTTCTCATGCATATGGTGCTCTTGAAAGCTTTGCTTCATCACTTTGCCTCCACCTCCTTAGATATTATCGTTGTAGCTCATATTCCATCCAATCCTCTAACAATTGTGCTAATGAATTGTAATCTACAATATAGCTCGATAAACAATTAGAACCAATAATGGTGTTTGTGAATAATCATCAAAACAAGAAGGCTAACAAGAGCGACATGTGGTAAGGATTTGGTGGATAACATGGCTTACGAAAAAATCATTGGCGGTTCTTAGAAACTGAAGCAACGTCCCATCAGTTGAAGTGCCACTCTATCAAAACTACAATATGATTGCTACTGACTTTAGGCGAGTCCAATCATAGGTTTTCCACAGCAAATGCAGTTTAGATCCTAGAAAAGGTGATTCATTTTCTCTCGCACTCGGCTTCCTGAGTCTAAGTGAAATGTTATACCCTAACCTAATAAGAGTGGCCATGTGTTAATTCATTGGCCTAACTCCCAAAGCATCTATATGACCTAACCCGAGTAATGAGCTAGCCCTCGTAACTCGCGATTCAAATCTGAGTCGAAGGTGCAACCAACTTGAATCCTGTCAAGATTCCCGATTTTTGAGATGTACTTTTTTGGGTCTTTTTAAATTACGATTAACACATATTATAATAAAAAGAATTTAATGAAATAAAGAAAAAATTATATTTCCTAAGAATTTTTTCTCTGTGCTGGTGGAGTGTCGATCTTGTACTCTGTTGATGCACCGATTAAGACAACGAGTCTTTTGTTGTTGATGAGAGTTTAATGGCGTAGAAGATAGCTTAGTCTTCTCATGGCACTTAAACTCAATGGAATCTCACTATGCATGTGTCTAGATCTATAGATCTTCTTTGATTCTTATGATGATCCTTATCATGCCAAAAATGAATGATCTCTCCTCCTTTCATAGGCAAAAAGAGAGCATTAATGGGTCCTCTTAATTATGAATTAAGTAGTCATTAAAATAGGAGATAGTGGAGGGGGGATAATTATCCCTTGAAAATAGCCCTCAAATGGCTATTAGACGAGGTTCGCTGGCTTGGCGAAGCTCGCTGATGTTTGCGTGGAAAATCGATTTCATTGCTGAATCCATTATGATTGTTTATCGATTACAATGAATTCAAAAGAGTTAATCTTTTTATAAGATCTCTTGTTACAAAAAAAATAAATTATAACTTTCTAGAAACACACGCAAAGGACATTTATCATTCGCTGCTTGCGTGGGATCTTTACCTATGCCGGGGATGTGTTAATCCGTGGACCATCACAGATCAGATCCGATTGACAGAATTAAAATTCAATACTCTTGCTTCACAAAGGAAACAATTGTATAAGTGATAATCTTCACCAAACGTGATTACGACTCTTCTCGAGATCAAAACCAAGTTTGTTCTGGAGGAAAGGGGAAACATGCCTTAGATCCTACGAATGGCTCTCTCTTTATGCTAAAGTTCACCAAGATCTGCTAGCCCTCCTCTAAAATTTGTGGATCACTCTTCAATTTAACGACATCTCGCCTCCATTTTTAGATCCACTACGTATGGGGCCCTAGGCTTGCATTTATAGGCTTCGGCTACAGCGTTTTAGGATAGGAATTGATGATTTGACCTTATTCTCGGTTAACAACCACTTAACTATATTTAGGGATAGTATCAAAGCAGTTGGGAAGCTCTAAAATGAACAAATCCTGAGAAAATCCGTAAAAAATGTGTTTTTGGCATTTCTGGGCGCGAGCCACC
>NC_033800.1:121728637-121796028 GCF_001876935.1 Asparagus officinalis
TTGCGTGGGGTACTTGGAGGTGGCTGATGAGCGTGCAAGCTTCTTGGAGCTGGCCGATGAGTGTGAGGGCCAATTGGAGGTGGCTGATGAGCGTGCATGCCACTTGGAGGTAGCTGATGAGCGCACGAGCTACTTGGAGGTGGCTGGTAAGCGTACGGGCCACTTGGAGGTGACTGAGGTGGCTGATGAGCACGCGGGCCACTTAGAGGTGGTTGATGAGCACGCGGGCCACTTGGAGTTGGTCGGTGAGCTCGTGGGCCACAGGAGGTAGCTAATGAGCACGCAGTCCCTTTCTTTGCTATTTCAGTAGCTTGCTACTACGTCATAATGGTTCGTCGATTTGCTTCATGCGCTTGTAAGTGTCAGATAATTCTTCTTGACTCAGATAATGGCGTTCATCAGCTTCTCTCCATCTCGAACTACGTGTGGGAACTTATAGGTAATTTTTAACGCCTACAGATACCCCTGCAAAGTGTTTCGGTCTTGTTTCTTTTATAGAAGAGCCTAAAATACTTTGGATGTGATAGGCCCAACCTTCAGCCAGTGTAAAAGAACATGTAATTGGCTTCAGTTCTTGACTTCTTCAACTCTCAGTCTATTCAATATTTTGTCGAATAGCTAAAATTCTTCCGGCTCTGCATTTATTGTCTAACCTCTGTCAAAGTCTTGAATTGAAACTGATGTATTGATATCTGATTTTAGCTCGTATCATTGAGTCGATGTTGAACTGACTATCTTCATTGGGGATTTATATCTGAGTTACGGTTGAAATCCTTGGGATTATCCTTTATTTTAGAGTTAATCTGAGTCGTGTTTTGGCGAGAATTGATGACGTGTTGACTATACATTGACTGACGTTGACTTTGATTATATTGCATTGACCTTCATCACAACGCATAGACCAGCATTGACTTTTATTTACAACATGTTCAAAGTCCTTTGTGGAAACTTCGGCTAGAATTGATATTCTCCCGGGTGTTCAAATCACGAGACCAACTGATGAAGCTGGTGCGTCAGTGACTATCGTACTTATAGGATTTTTGGCAAACCCTCAGCCATAAACAGGTTTGAGGAGCCTTTACCGACTACCGTTTGAGTCGGGCTAGCATACAGATTGTTTAAGTCTGTTCTCTATATGATGTTATGCTAAAAGAATGAACTCTCTTAGACTTGATGCTATGATATTGAATACATAGACTTCGTCATTTGTCGTGGGAATAGACTACCCAACAACATGTGTTAGGCGCAGACTTTAGGATTTTTAGCAAACCCTCAGTCATTAATGGATTTGATATGCTTTTACCAATTACCATTTGAATCGGGCTTGCATATGAATTATCTAAATCTGTTTCACATGTGACGTTGTGCTATGAGAATGAACTCTCTTAGACTTGATGCTATGATATTGAATACATAAGCTTCATCCTTTTTACGGGGAAAGACTAACCGGTAACGTGTATTAGGCGTAGATTTATCTCTATTCAGGGATTGAGATAACATCCCCCAGACGTAAATCATGGCATTCTTTTCATGGAGAAAGGTTAACTGGCAATGCATGTTAGACATTAACTTATCTCTACTTAGGATTCGAGATAAAATTCCCCGTGTGTGTAAGGCACAGATTTTGACATTACTAATAACGACCTACCATGATATCTAATATGTGGGCTTTTATCTTTTTTATGGTAAAAGACTAACCGTCAACACGTATTAGGCGCTGACTTATCATTACTTAGGATTCAAGATAAAATTCTCTATGGGTGTTAGGCACAGATTTTGGCGTTATTAATAACGGCCTTCCATAATATTGAATACGTAGGCTTTTATTTTTTATGATAAAAGACTAACCAGCAATGCATGTTAGGCGCTGACTTATCCCTACTTAGGATTCGGGATAAAATTCCCCTTGCGTGTCAAGCACGAATTTTGGCTTCATTAATAACGGCCTGCAACGATATTGAATACATGGGTTTTTGTTCTTTTTTGTGGTAAAAGACTAATCGGTAACGCGTGTCAGACGCTGATTTATCCCTACTTAGGATTCGGGATAAAATTTTCCATGCATGAAAGGCATGGACTTTTAGTGCTACGGTGTTGAATACGTAAACTTGGTCGTTTTCATAGGAATGGACCACCCTGTAGCATGTGTTAGATGTAGACTTATCTCTATTTAAGAATCGAGATAAATTCCCCCATGCACGTAAGGTATGGATTTTGGTGTTGGAAGGTGGTATCTTCTCTTAGGGCAAAGACAAACCCGATGCTGGAGAGGAAAATTTTTATATTCTATCTCCAGGTACAAAAGAAACTCAAAGTGGGATCTTCACTTTGAGACTCAAAAAAGATTTAAATAACCCTAACTATCGGAATGTTTGATTACCCATTCTGAAGGTAGATTTCTCGTTTATCGAGAGGGAACTCCATTTTGGCCCTAACTGTAGGGAGGTTTGACTAAGTGAGAGGTTTGAGACGACCCTAACTGTAGAAAGGTTTGATCGTTCGATTTGAAAATGGACCTCTCATTCATGAAAGGAATCAAGAGGGGGTTTTGGCTTTGTTCCTAAATATAGGAAGGTTTGAACAAGAAACAGTTGGAGTGAAGATACAAGTAACACTGAGAATGTTGACCCATAAAAATCACTCAGTGGGGGTTTTTTAGTGTCAAGTGGATAAGACTTAACACAAAGGGGTTTGATGATTGCCATGGATCAGCAACTTGAATTTTTTAGTACTGTGTTGAGACTTTAACATTGAGAGTGTTAAGTGTACCAACATAGTGGGAGTTAGGATGAACTCAGCCAAAAGAGTTTTGGTGGACCCATTGTCAGTTAATTTGATTAGTGAGGGATTTTGTGATGGACTCTAAATCATCAAGCACTCCATAGTTACACTATGGGAGTTTTGTGAGGAAAGATTGATCGGATGAAGTCATTGAATCTCATCTCGATGAAAGAGTGCTCAGAACATCACAGTGGGTATGTTTTAATCATCTTGGAAATGATTAAATAGCCATAGTGGGAGGTTCCTAATCATAATTAAGAATGAATTATTCCGATGACTGGTTTTCACCATGAATAATCGGTTTTGGGTTATCCTTAAGAATACCATATGTAGTATCCTTCCAGAACTTCTCTTTGGAATGTATTAAGGTATCCCACCCCCGGCTCTTTGGCGAATTTGAATCCAATTGTATTCAATCACATTTCGAGTTATCCTTAAGAATATTAAGAGTAATATTCTCCAAGAACTTTTCGTTATTAGAAATGGGAGAAGCAGTGTAACATCTTATAATGAGAGAAGCAGATTAACCTCTTATACTTATCGGAGGATATGGAGAATTAGTTTATACTCTTATGCTTGTCGGAGTCTGCGAGAAGCAGTTTCTACTTGTATAATCATCGGAATAATGAGAGAAGCAATTTAACCTCTTATACTTATCGGAGGAATAGGAGAAGTAGTTTAACCTCTTATACTCATCGGAGGAATAGGAGAAGCAGTTTAACCTCTTATATTCATCGTAGGAAGGTTCTTATTCAGCTCATTTCAACGTTATGATATCTGCATCAACCAAGGCTTGAATGATGTTTTAGAGAATGAAGCAAGCCTTAGTGGGATGAATGATCCTCCTGTGGTATGCATAGTGTACAGTACTTTGGATCTGAAGTGTTATCAGCTTCCTCCTGATTTGTAATAGGTTGCAATTTGATTTTATTATTTTCAAGGAGGTATTTGAAGATAGCCGAAACCACTTCACCCTTGAAGGAGTACTATTTTTGGATTCTCATATCCGGAGTCCTTCGCTGCTTCTAAGGTTGCTGTTGTGACATCTGATTAGGGTCTTTTTTAGTTTGTTCCTGTTCCGTCATTACGTATATTTTGCCGTTTCACTGACTTGTATGCTTCACCTATTTGCTTCATACGTTTTGTTAACTTGGAGGCGACTGACGAGTATTCTGGCCACTTTGAGGTGGCTGATGAGCACACGGGCCACTTGGAGGTGGTTGATGAGTGTGTGGGCCACTTAGAGGTGGCGAAGTGATGGCAAAATGGGCCTTACTTAGAGATAGTTGTAGAGTACGCGGGCCACTTGCGAGTGAGCCGTTGACGACGCGGCCACTTGGAAGTGTCGTTGGATGAGCACGCGAACCACTTGGAGGCTGTCCGATGAGCATACGGCCACTGGAGTGGCTGGTGAGTGTACGCGCCATTGTGCTGTGGCCATGTGAGCGCACGGGCTACTGGAGGTAGCTTATAGCAGTGGCTGGTTAGCACGTGAGCCATTTAAAACTGGCTGATGAGTGCGTAGGCTACTTAGAGGTGGCGGATGAGCGCGCGGGCCACTTAGAGGTAACTGATGAGCGTACGGGCCACTTAGAAGTGGCTCATGAGTGCGCGGCCACTTGAAGGTGGCCGGTGAGAGCGCGGGCCACTTAAAGGTGGCTGATGAGCGCGTAGGCTACTTAGAACTGGCCGGTGGGTACATGGGCCACTTGGAGGTGGCTGATGAGCGCGTGGGTCACTTGGCGGTGGCCGGTGAGTGCACGAGCCACTTGGAGGGGGCTGATGAGCGTGCAGGCCATTTAGTTTGCCGTTTCGCTTCATGTGTTCGTCGGTGTTGGATAATCCTTTTGAGCGCGCGAGCCACTTGGAGGTGGCTGATGAGCGCGCACGATACTTGTAGCTGGACGATGAGCGTGCGGGCCACTTGAAGATGCCTGATGAGCGCACATGCTATTTAGAGGTGGCTAATGAGCACGCAGGCCACTTGAAGGTGGCCGATGAGCACGCAGGCTATTTGGAGGTGGTCGATGAGCACGTGAGCCACTTGGAGGTGGCTGATGAGCGCACAGGCCACTTGGAGCTAATCAGTGAGTGCGCGGACTACTTGGAGGTGGCTGATGAGCGCATGAGCCACTTGGAGGTGGCCGTGTGCACGCAGACCACTTGGAGGTGGCTGATGAGCACGCGATCTTCTTGGAGCTGGCCGGTGAGTGCGTGGGCCACTTGGAGGTGGCTGATGTGCACATGGTCCCTTGCTTTGCTATTCCGGTAGCTTGCTGCTACATCATCAACGGTTTGCTGATTCAGTTCATGTGCTTGTTGGTGTCAGATAATCATCCTTGACTCGGATCATGATGTTCATCTTCTTCTTTCCATCTCAAACTACATGTGGGAATCTATAGGTAATTTTTAACGCCTACAAATAAGGACACTGGGGCAAAGTTCATTGCTGAAGATGTTGGCAAAGTTCGCTGCTAGAGGCATTAGTGAAGTTCGCTATTGATATGAACAAGGCTCGCTGAAGATGCATCGGTATGATTCATTGAAAGTATGGATGACTTGGTCCACTTTGGTTTCTATGAATGAAGTTCGTTGGGTGGCGAACTTCTAACGAACTTCACTTATGAGTTTGAATTTAGCACAAAATTCGAATTTCGATTTGGCCAATGAATGATGCCTTTAGACTTGGTCTGGGGTGTGTTTTGGGAGTCAACTAGCTCTTAACTTAGTCGAGTCAAGTCAAGATGGACCGTTTAACGAGGATCACTTACTCGGTTGGATGACCTTCACTACAGTTTGTGTAGGCTCAGTTTTAGGGCCCCTTCGAAGTGCTTAGCCTATGGGCATTCACTTCTTGGATCTAAGCTAAATATTGGCCTAGATGGAAATACATTTTAACCATCTACAAGACCCCCCTAAGTTTTCAAGATCTTTCAAGGTCCTACATTTTACTTGTAGTTGGGATTGAAACACTTTGAGTAATAGTCAGAGGTGTACTGTTGTACATAGCTCAAGTTTGTATTGGTTGGATTGAAACTTGTCTTCACTTCTCTACTTGGTTGTCATATGTGTACTATTGAATGTAGCTTCCTTGAAGACTTAATGATGCTTGTGCTTGTTCACTTTGGTGTTTGGAATGAAGTTCACATTTTTTCATTATTAAGGTGAAGTTGGGAAACTAGTGAAGTTTGACTGATCTTAAGTATGGGCCAAGTTTGCTCAACTCTGATATAAGTTGGTGAGGTTCGTCGGTTGATGAGACTTAACTTATTTTGAGCCATGTCTGGTGAAGTTTGTCGATTAGTGATGCTCGCTAACTAGCAATGTTTATTAAGATTCGCCTCTGGATTTGCATCGTGATCTGTGACTGAGATCTCATAATTAAATATTTAATGAGATCCACTATGGATTTGACCGAGTTTTTGGCTAAGATTAGCCTCTTTGTCCAGTCCAACCAAATCTCAAAAGATATGATTTTTCTTGGGAGTTAGGATTTGAAAAAGGCTATAAATAATAGCATTCTTCTTCCATTCTCACCAGCTTCATTTCTATCTTCTTCTTCTTTCCCTTTTCTAAGTATTCATCGCTAACATTGGAGATGCTCCTTGACAGAGGAGCTAAAATAAAACAGCTCCAACAAGAGCTTGGCCAAGTGAAGGGAAATCAAGCGGATGAACTCTGCATACTTTGTCGTCTTGTTGTTGGCTAAGAAGCTAAAACTTGAATAGATCAACGAAAATCAGTCGATCGCTTGGTGCAAGTTGAATTGTGATAGAGATGCATGGAGCTTGAGTAGCACGCTCTTCGCAAGACTATTCGGCGACTAAAATGGTACTTGAAGAAGGATCCTTAGATTTCCACGAGCAAAGACTCCGACAGTGACTAGGTCTTACAAATGTGAACCTAGATCGTAATTAGATATTGTGTGGTTGACACAGGCCTAAAGTTGAATTTTGATTTGAAGAAGTGCTTCTCGCTGCTAATATGCTTCAGTCCCGTGCAAAGGGGCACTTCTTGTTTAACAGCTTCTTCTCATCCCTTAGCATAAGGCGTAGGGAGGAGTAAACAAGAGCTATTTTTTCTACTGTGAGAAAATTCTTATTTTTCCAACCTTGTGAGATCGGAGGAGTATGGGTTATAGCTTGGTGCAGTTGTGTATGCTCCTCTGCCATCATATTACCCATATTCTAGAAATATAATAGCAGTCTTGTAATTCGATAGTCTGAATGTCTCCTTCATATAATAGAGTCTTTGATCAATAAAAATAAACTTTCTATTTCTTAAAATTGTTCATTTTTATATGCTTGATCTTTACGTACTTTACTTCTGTAGCGATCCTAAAGTCTGCATGGAGTTGTTGTGTTGGAAGCAAAGCTCAAACTTTCTAGTGTCGGTGAAGGTCAAATTGAGGTTCGCCCAATGAGGTCTTGAAAAAATTGAGTTAGACTTTTCTCAATTTTGGAGACTTAGTAATTTTAACAAGTCATTTTAGCGGGGTTCACTATATAGGTTCTCAAATAAATTGAGTTAGAATTTTCTCAAATAAACTTAGTGAAATTTTTCCAAGTTATTTTGGTAGGGTTCTCCTTAATACTTTGCTGAATGGGTTGAAGTTATCTTACTTGAGAAATAGTCAATTGGGCGAATTTCAGTAAGTTGTTTAGACGAGGCTCATGTAATTAGTTTACACGAGGCTTGACCTAAGGATTTAAAACTCGAATCATTGATTTGTACATCTAAAATTATGGCAAGGTTCGTTCAAAGCAAGATTTTTGGCGAGGTTCAAGGCAAAAATCTCTAGTGAAGTTCAGACTAAAAGTTTAGGGCCAAGATCTTTGGCGATAATCAGGGTCAGCCTATAAATAGAACTATTTGTTTCCTTCTTCTCCACTTTAATTTCACAGTTCTCTAACTTCTTTTCAAGCCCTACCTTTTCAGAGTCCTCAAATCCAATCATCACTGGCTCCTCGTCGTGCTATCTCCAAGAGAATGAAGCTCCGCCCATGGAGATTGTCGGGCCAAGAGTTGAAGATGCTCCAGCACAACTGGTAATGGATGTGGGTAAGGTTCGAACCCATTAATAGTGATCTTCTGATCAGCTTAATCTCAGCCCATCAAGCTTTAAACTAGTCTGCTGCTAAAAAAAGGTGAGATCTTTACGACCACTCATGGTCTTTTCTAATGAACTTCTGTCATTTGCATTGAAGCTTCATTAGTGGCCATTAATGGCGCTCGATATGGAGAGATTTACTTTCTCAGATGAAGCTCATTATTGTTAGACTTTTAGGCTTATGCAGCAGACATCATTTCTATAGAGATTATTATTCTGATTTAAGTGACCCTCTCTTGGGTGAAGTTCGTCAGTGCAATCTAGTTGACCTTCACTTGAGTGAGGGTTGCCTGCTTAGATTAGGCGAAGTTCGCGAGTTAGACATAGGTGACTTTCGCATGAGCGAGGCTCGCCTTAGACGAATTCACTAGTTTGATCCATGTTACTGAAGTTTGACATTTCACTGTAAACTCCACTTCATCTTATCGACACTTAGCTGATAGAGATGACCTTCACTTATGAGCAAGGTTCTCCTATGGTGCCTCTTAAGTACGAAGACTTGATTTTATTCAATCTTTGTCTTCTAACCCAATTGTTGCTTGTTGTTGTGTGTAGTTGCTTATTCGAGGGATCCTGTTGATCATCACGACCACTATGGTCATGATGGAACTAATGATCTTAGAGCGGCGTATGCCTTTAACTGGAATGTCCTTCTATTCTTAGAAGGAAGTTGCCAAGAGAGGATCGCAACCATCGGTTTAGGAAATTATCAAACTTTACGGGAAATAATTACTAACACAAAATTCTCTATTCCTAACAAAAATGCATCAATAAAACTGCATTTTCTCTTGGGAGATAGTACTCCTGGTGGCAACTCTCTTTTCCATTGGGGAGGGGAACACAAGTACTGTTGGCCTTCTTGTTTTGATGATGATTTACAAACAATTTACTACTAATGTTGTTTGTCTAGTGTTTGTGTATTCCTATGTATTGTAGACAAACAACGTTGTTGGAGGATGGATGGAATAGAGCTTCAACGATCATATCCAAAGGAGGTTGGCGGAATGTCGGATTGAAGCCTATACAACAATTCAAGTTAAAGATCAAGTTCAAGCTTCATCCGCAACGTGTACCAAGTCAAGCTTAATTGAAGATCAAGATTGCTTGGGTAATGTAGTTTAGGAATTATATTATGTGTGTTATATACTCTATGTTTATAATATGAAATCACATATTTCATATTTACCATTGTGTTTTTGATAACATTGCATAGAATATGTAATTTTGTGAAAATATTGTCTTATTAGTTTATAGACTTTAATATCAGTTTATACATGTTTTACTAAGTTTATAAAATCATTTTGTAAAGTTTTTAAAAGTTGGTTTAGGTCAAAACATCAAACTCATGTGTTTACATTTTCATTTTTTGGACTATTTTGTAAAATGATGATATTTTTCTATTATCATGTCTACAATCATTCCCCAAAGTTTTACATTTTTTTGAATTTATTTGATATTTTTAAATAGTGTTTTAAAATCAGCAAAACATGTTTTTCATATATCAGATTTCGGTCGACCGCACCGGTCAACCGATCATTTGTTCATTTCTTACCATGCGACAGAGAGTCTGTCGGTCGACCGGTCCGGTCGACCGAAAGCTCCATCGGTCGACCGTATCGGTCGACCGTTTTAGTTTGGTTTAAGTGTGTTTAAAAAGCTTTTAAGCAAATTGAGAGTTTGTTTTTGTGATTCAATTCTACAAGAGCTTGAGGAGATCATCTATTGGTGTTTGGGCATTCAACTATTCTCCCTCCAACTCTTGATATATTGAGAAGTTTTCTAAACTCTATTTCTAGCTTTTTTATATATTTGATTATCATTGTTATTAAGCTAGAACTACATTGAGTTTAGTTTTGATTTATATCTCTTTGTTCACACACAACCTTTTGAGCTTATTGTATTTACATTCATAGTATAATTTAGGGTTGTGGGTTTGTGACATTGAGAGTGAGCTTAATTGAGTTCTCACCTTGTTTTGAGAACAATCATTTGTCATATTTGTGCTTATTGTGAGAATCACTTTGTAATACACTTGTACACCGAGTGAGGAGTGTGTGGTGAGAGTCGGGGATCGTCCCAAGAGGAGTGGCGTCGGTTGACGTGCCTAGGGAGAGGTTGTAACCGAGCACTTGAGGGAGACACGGCTAGGTCCAACACTTAGTGGGTGTAGAGTGTGATTGCATAGTGTGAGTTGTAGAGTTTTCGGTTAGCTAGAAAACCGAGTGTGTAGAAGAAGTTCCGGCTTCCAAACCGGATTGTGTTAGTGGATTTCTCCCCGGGAGTGGGGAGCGGAGACGTAGGACGGAAGGTCCGAACTCCGTGATCATATCGTGTGTTTGAGTTTGTCATTGGCGTTCTTTTACATTCATGCCTATTGTTTATATCGCCTTTGTCATTTGCTCTTAGTTCATATTATCCACTATCTTGTTTATCTTATTTATGTTTATATCACCCTTAGTTTCATATCCTTGCATATAACTCATAATATATTTCATCATATAGGATATATCACTTTGTGTATATTGCATATTCTTGCCCATAATAGATTGTATACCTATCTTTGCTAGGATAACTTGATAATTAGTTTTAATTGGCATTTAATCGGATTAGATTAGCATAAGACCCTAATCACCCCCCTCTAGGGTCTAACAATTGGTATCAAAGCTTGGTGCTCTTTGATTTAAGGTCTAATCGCCTTGAGTTAAAGATCCAAGTTATATTTTTGTGCTAATCTTGTTTTGATTGCTTTTGTATCTTGCTTGCATATTTTCACAAATTATGGATATGAATGATGCATCTTGTTTAGGCTAAGATTCTAGTGTTGCTCCTAGATTAGACAATTTCTCCTATGCCCAATGGTGTGTTAGATTTAAACTATTTGTTAGATCTAAACATTTTGATTTATGGGAAATTATAGATGATGCTTATATTGTGCCCATTTTGGAGAAATCCAAGTGGAATAAAAATGATCATCGCATGTTTACTATGAACAACATTTTGTTAGAATATTTGTTAAATGCTTTTAACTCATCTATGTCTAACAAGTTTGTTCATTTTGATAGTGCTTACACCTTATGGATATTTATAGAAGCACATCAAGGAGACTTGGAGGCGATCCGACAAGCTTTGGAGGATCCCGCTTCAAGTTCATGTGGAGCATCATGCACACGGCCACTAGGCGATAGCCCTAGTGAGGTTTGCGAGTTCAAATCTATTAATGATTTACCTAATGATGAACTTGCTTGTGCTAGTGAAAAATTATTACATGCCTTTAACAAATTGCAAAATGATTTCATTAATTTACAAAGCAAGCATGAAATTTTGAAATCCGATCATGAGTTGTTAGCATCTAAGTTTGAAACTATTTCTAATGAAAATGTGATCCTTAAAGAAAACAATGAAAAATTAAAATTGGATCATGTTTCTTTAACTTCAAACGTTGCTAGTTTAACTCATGAAAGAGATAATGCCATGTTAGAAGTAAAGAACATACAAAATAACACTGCTTCTTTTATAAATGACTACTTATGTTCTACTTCTAAAAGTGCATATGTGCCTAAAAATGAAGACTTGAATCTTATGAAAAATTGCATTTCATCTTTAGATTCAACTTTGAAAATATGCATTGATAACCATAAGAAACTTATGGACAAGTGTGCTAAATCTAGTGCTACAAAATCACCCACACACTATGCACACTTGTATAGCAAAGTTTACAAGTGCTCCATTTGTGGTCGTAAAGGCCATTTAGCTAAATTTTGCTATGATGCACAAAAACATAAGAATATTAATCCTTCTTGTGCATCTCATCAAGTTTCTTCATCACATGTACACACACATGCACCCATTGCTCATCATAAGCATGCTCATGTGTATAGATGTGATCATTGTGGTAGATTTGGTCATTTGGCCAAATTTTGTTTTGATTTAAAGAGAGTTTCACATTTGCAAAATAATTTTAAAAGATCATCCATGTTTGCAAATGTTTCTAAAGTTTCCCGTGCACAACCGTTTGGTCAACATAAGCAAATGCTTCCTTTCCATTGTACTTATTGCAATCGGAAGGGTCATTTGAGTAATTTTTGTTATGACCGTGTTCGTGCACCATATATGCCTAAGAGGGTTCATAACCCTAAGGCTTTGAGCTAATGGTCCACAAAAATAAATGGATTTCTTTCATTGCATAAATTGCAATCGGAAGGGTCATTTGAATGAATATTGTTTTGACCATGTTAGTGCACCATATATACCTAAGAGGGTTCATAACCCTAAGGTTTTGAGCTTAAATGATAGGGGTCATGTCCCTAAATCTTTTGATACCAAGAGTTCTTGGGTACCAAAACAAATTTGATTTTCAAAACAAAGAATTTTAGTATTCTTATTTTTCCTTTTTCTTGGTTATTTGAAAATTATGCTTTGAAACTTTTTATGAAAACAAATTTTCTTTGGTCAAATTCTTTTGTTTTCATAATTCCTAGTTTTGATTTTGATGAGAGGTTTGTATTTATATAACCCTCCGGATTTATTAGGTGTTTATTCCTAAATCATGTTTACCGGATGCTAGAATGATTATATGGGTTAGAACAAGCTTAAGAGCTTGATATATTGTTGCCTCTCTTGAAATTCTTTTATCAAAGATTTTGTTTTGAATTATTGCTTTGAATTCATTATATTTCACTTATATGATGATATTTATGTGTTTGTGCTTATGGATCATCTATTCGTGCCTTATAATGTATTCCATATATGGTTTGATCAAATCCCACAAAGAAAATTTTCTTGATTGATCAAACATCGTTTTTGGATTTAAACTTTGATTTATGATTTCTTTTGGTTGATTTGTTTTCATTTGAAAACTTTTTGCATGATTCTCATGTTTCTCTTCTTGTGATTTCATAAATTTTTTTTATACATGGGTTTTATGTCTTTTGATATGAGACAATATGTTCATCTTGATATATTTATATATGTTCTCATTTTCTCTCGAATGTGAGTGATCTTTAGCATATTTTTTATGCTTGCTCACATGTTATGCCATGATCTTCATCGCATATATTCTATATGGCTTTTTGATAGGGGGAGCAATCCCTATACTTGTTTGACAAAATAAATTTAAAAGAAAATCTTTATTTGCAAATGATTCCCGTGCACGAGCTAATGGTCCACAAAAATAAATGGATTTCTTTCATTGCATAAATTGCAATCGGAAGGGTCATTTGAATGAATATTGTTTTGACCATGTTAGTGCACCATATATGCCTATTCATTTCCTTTCATGCATATATCCTTTTTGTAAATTGTTTATCATCATCAAAAAGAGGGAGATTGTTGGCCTTCTTGTTTTGATGATGATTTACAAACAATTTACTACTAATGTTGTTTGTTTAGTATTTGTGTATTCCTATGTATTGTAGACAAACAACGTTGTTGGAGGATGGATGGATTGCGCCATAACGATCATATCAAATGGAGGTTGGCGGAATTGTGGAGTGAAGCATCGTACAATTCAAGTTCAAGATCCAAGTTTAGCTTCATCCACAACGTGTACCAAGTTGAGCTCAATGAAGATCAAGATCAAGCTTGGGTAATTTAGTTTAGGAGTTTATATTATGTGTGTTAGTACCTTAAGCTCAATTATCTATACACACACATTTATTGGTTTCTTCGTATATATATAAATAGTTATATATATATACACAAGTTTTGGTTTCTATATATATATATAGTTTTATATATATACATATATGTTTTTGGTTTAATTGTTTTCGAGTTTATATATGAAACAAATGAATAGAATTGGAAAATACTATTTTGTTTCATGCTTATATGTATATATATGATTTCCCCTTTAACAAGCTTATATTTAATGAAATCATATTTAGTGTTTTGAATATATTGCATAGAATATGCAAATTTATGAAAATATTGTATTTCTAGATTATAGACTTCATAACAACATGTTATATCTTTTATCAAGTCTATACAATCATCTCATAAGGTTTCAAAATGTTGTTTAAGTCAAAATATCAAAATATCAATTTTCAGGTTTTCATGTTTTGGACTTATATATATACATAAGTTTTGGTTTCTATGCATATATATAGTTATATATATACATACATAGTTTTTGAGTTTTCATGTTTATAATATGAAATCACATATTTCATATTTACCATTGTGTTTTTGATAACATTGCATAGAATATGTAATTTTGTGAAAATATTGTCTTATTAGTTTATAGACTTTAATATCAGTTTATACATGTTTTACTAAGTCTATAAAATCATTTTGTAAAGTTTTTAAAAGTTGGTTTAGGTCAAAACATCAAACTCATGTGTTTACATTTTCATGTTTTGGACTATTTTGTAAAATGATGATATTTTTCATTTGGGAAGTCCTTTTTCGAAACTAGTCATTGTAGCATGTCTATTATCATGTCTACAATCATTCCCCAATGTTTTACATTTTTTGGAATTTATTTGATATTTTTAAACAGTGTTTTAAAATCAGCAAAACATGTTTTTCTACATTTTTTGGAATTTATTTGATATTTTTAAACAGTGTTTTAAAATCAGCAAAACATGTTTTTCATATATCAGATTTCGGTCGACCCACCGGTCGACCGATCATTTGTTCATTTCTTACCATGCGACAGAGAGTCTGTCGGTCAACCGGTCCGGTCGACCGAAAGCTCCATCGGTCGACTGCACCGGTCGACCGACGATGGTCTAGAGCCATTCTTCGTGTTTTTGCTCTCTATCGGTCGACCGACGAAATTTTCCGGTCGACCGACTATATGACCGTTGCTTTTTTCAACGGCTATTTTCTGAGCGTTTGCTGGGGCTGTTTTGTCTTTTTGCTTGGGGTTTTTGTTGAGATCTTGAGTGGGTATAAATACCCAATTGCTGATCTCTTTTTAAGTTATCAAGAATGTTTTAAAAGAAGTTTTTTTTTTGAACAAGGGTTTTAAAAAGAGTTTAAGCTTGTTTAAGCTTGTTTAAGGGTTTCGTTTAAGCTGTTTTGGTTTTCACAAGTGGAGGAGATTATCTTCTTGTTTGGGCTCCAATCTCCATCTCTCCATCTTGATCTAGAGAAGTGTTTCTAAACTCATCTAGCAATTTATTATTTTGATTATAATTTCCATAAGCTAGATTTATATTTGAGTTTAGTTTCAGTGAACTAGAAAACCGATTGTGAGGAGTGACGTTGATCGGTGAGCGTTGAAAACCGATACTGTGAGGTGTAAACGTTATTCGGGTGAGCGTAGAAAACCCGGTTGTGATAGTGGATTTCTCCCCGGGAGTGGGGAGCGGAGACGTAGGACGGAAGGTCCGAACTCCGTGATCATATTGCTTGTTTGAGTGTGCTTTGGCGTTCATTCATATTTATGTTCATATCTTATATCGCCATTGTCATTAGCTCATTATCTATATCATCCACTATCTTGTTTAGATTGTTTACCCATTGTGTTAGTTTATATATCCTTGCATATATTTTACTATATGCCTCTTTGCTAGGATATATCATATTGTATATTGCTTATCCTAGTTCATATATATTGTTGCATTTCATACTTGCTAGGATAACTTGATAATTAGTTTTAATTGGCATTTAATCGGATTAGATTAGCATAAGACCCTAACCCCCCCCCCCCCCTCTAGGGTCTAACAAGTACTATACTTAGGAAGATCATCGTTATTGCTTGTCGGTGATATATCGTCAAGTTTCCTTCATGTTCTTGCAGCGCCTTGCCGTACCCCGCTTCATGCGCTATAATCTCACTAATAGAGAAGATAGCGCTAAGGTGAGTTCCTTAAAGTATGACGGTGATTTTCATCGAGATGGGCTTTATGGAGTCAATATCATAGGCTTGCATCCAGATTTTATAATGAGGACGCTCCTATTAATGAAGTGGTCATTGTTCTAAATAACTTCATGAATGAACTTGTTGAGACTGAAGCACAGTATCCTGACAGGGAAACTGAGTTTTTTTAGATTAAGTTGATGGATACCCAATGGTGGATCCCTTTGGTGGACTTTGCTCTTGTCACCTTTGAGGATAGGTTACAAAGAACATGGCTCTACACTGCAGTACGAGCTTCAAAGTATAGCATTGAGATTTGTGCACCCATACTGTATGAAATTCTGGTGCTGTATAATGTTAATAGCAATACCTTCTTCACTCTGGCGGGTGAGATTTAGATTGCTTTGCATGAGGTATTCAAGGTGTCTCGTTTTCCCATGGGGGATTGCCCATATGAGGAATTTTTTCCTACCAACGAGGAGTTGAAAACTTAGTCATCTGTTGCTCATGTTGTGGAGGTGTTTCGAGAATTGGTTTGCCATTTTCTCATTTTCTAGAGGGTTGTTGCATGCACCAAAAATGATTTAACCGCTACTCGTGTTCCTTGGGCTGAATACCTTTTTTCTAATGTAAGAAAAATGGAGATATGGATTCGATCCATCCAGTTACAGATACTATGATTGGGACTCACATCTTTAATGATGGCCAAGTACTTCACATTGTTGAGTGAGACAAGTGTGGGTTCCATGCAGGTGACCTTTTGAAAGTTTTCATCACCAAGCGAAACAACCAATGTCTGGGTAAGCATTGCTTGTGGGATGTCTGAGTTACCATTTCTTAGGGGATTTTTCTTGATTTGGCTGAAGGGTTACGTCGTGCCTTCTTGACCAAAAGATCATATCTCCATCAAGGCGTTATTACTTGTCGTCTTGTCACTTCTAAGTATAACCTGGCACTTCTACTAGCAATGGTTAGTTGTATTCATCACAGATTAAGGGAACTGACCACTAAATATCTGAAGCAGGAGGATCGTTGTTCGAGGAATGAGGTTCCCAACCTTAGAGTGGAACTACCAAACACATATCTGGTGATATGGTTTACTTTATATTGTTCTCCGCTAATGTCAGCTGCTAGTCCCAGTGGTGTAAACGTCTTATTACTTTAAAGATATGAGCATTCAAAGTGGATAATCAAATATGTTGCTGGGGTATAGATAAAAGAACCCTAATGCCACTAGGAAAGAACCCTAGAGGGGGTGAATAGAGTTTATGCTAATCTAATCTGATTTAATGCCAATTAAAAATTAATAACAAATATCCTAGCAAATAAGATATGCAATGAGATATATGCAAGGATAAGCAATATAAACAAGGGTAAACAAATAGTGTAAACAATATAGTGGACAAACTAAATAATGAGACAATGACGATATGAGCAATGAACACAAGTATAAATGAACGTCAATACAAACTCAAACACAATCAAATGATCACGGAGTTCAGACCTTCCATCCTACGTCTCCGCTCCCCACTCCCGGGAAGAAATCCACTACACAACCGGGTTTTCAACGCTCACCCGGATAACGTTTTACACCTCACAACTCGGTTTTCTAGCTCACTGAAAACTTTACAATCACTCACAATGTAAACACACTAACTACCACCTCAAGTGTTGGTCTCTAGCCCGTGTCTCCCTCAAGTGTTAGGAATTACAACCTCTCTCTAGGCATTACCACTTACCCCACTCCTCTTGGGACGACCATGTCTCTCACCACACACTCCTCTTGGTGTACTAGTGTATTACAAGGTAAACTTTACAATTTAGGCACTCAACAAATGATTGTTCTCTAAACAATGTAAGAACTCAATTAAGCACAACTCAAAGTTACAATCTCTCACAACCCCAATTATACTATGCATAAAATACTATAAGCTCAAGTGGGTGTGTGTAACAATGAGATTTAATAAAACAAAATCAAACTAAACTCAATATAGATTCTAGCTTATGGAAATGAAAATCAAATATATAAAATAGCTAGATTGAGTTTAGAAAACTTCTCTAGATGACAAGAGAGAGAATGAGAAGAATTGAATGCTCAAACACCAATAGATGATCTCCAATTGCCCTTGTAAAATTCTCTTCACCAACAAAACTCTTAAACACTCTTTTAAAAAAACTAAAACAAACTTTAAACCCTTGTTAAACTTGTTTAAAACATTCTTGGTTCTTATAATATGGCTGGGTATAAGGGGGTATTTATAGCAAACCGCAAAGAACAAGAAACCCTAACAAAAAGACCAAAAAATCAAAACAAGACAAAGGCTAAAAAACTAGCTGTTATGTCATCAGTCGACTAACGGCTTCCATCAGTCGACTGATGAGCTGACCGTTAGAGGCATTTTCCAGCTCATCAGTCGACTGAATACCTTATCAGTCGACTGATGATCTCATCAGTCGACTAGTCAGTCTACCAAAATAAAACAGAAACTATTTGTTGTTTCAAATGATTTCTTCAGTCGACACATCAGTCAACTGATGTCATCAGTTGACTGACCAGTCGACTGATAACAGGTTATCAGCCTGTTTTGAAACAGAAATCTGATTTTTGAAGTGCCTTTAAAAATAACAAATAAATTTTAAAAAATATAAAACTTTGGAAAATCATTGTAAACATGTAAATGAACATGTTACAAAAATAATTTTGGGAATTTTACTTCTTAATAGTGAAAACTCATCATTTTTCAAATATGTCCAAAAACATGAAAACTAAATATACATGTTTCTGTCATTTGACAAAAACACAATATTGAAACTTTTGTAAAATAATTTTATAGACTTAATCAATTGATATAAACTGATATTAAAGTCTATAAACTAATAAAACAAGAACACAATATTTTTCCAAATACAATAAAATATGAAACATATAGAAGTATATATGAAGATATATATTGTTTCATATCTATCTAGCTAAACCAAAACATATATGTATATATATAACTTTATATATACAAAAACCAAAACGTGTATGTGTGTATATAATTGAGCTTAAAGTACTAACACGCACAATAAAAAACCTAAACTAAATTACCCAAGCTTAATGAAGGTGTTCAATAAACTCGACTTGGAAACTTGTGGATGAAGCTTAAACTTGGATCTTCAACTTGAATTGCAAGGCTTGAACCACTATTCCGCCAACCTCCATTGGATATGATTGTGAATGCTCGATTTCATCCATCCTCCAACTTATTATTTGTCTAGAATAGATACAAAAAACAAACACTAGACAAACAATCATTAGATATAAATTGTTTGTAAATCATCATCAAAACAAAAGGACCCAACAATCTCCCCCTTTTTGATGATGACTAATAATTTACAAAAAGAGATATATGCATGAAAGGAAATGAATATACCAATTATAATTATCATGTATATAATCAAAAAGGAAATACTCACAATATTTCTCCTCCTTTGACAACATGAAAAATGTGAAACTAAAAGAATAAGAGAGCGAAAGCTCCCCCTACAAATAAGCATGGTGAGTATAAAAAAATATAGGGAATGGCTCCCCCTATCAAAAAACCTTTTGGAATATATGCATTAAAGACCAAGGCAAATATATGTGAGCAAGCATAGATGAAAACATGCTAAACACAACTCACATACATAAATACATTGAGAACATATATAAATATATCAATATGAAAATAGTGTCTCATTACTCAAACATAAAAACAATATATAAAATAGATTTATGAAATCAAAAGAAAGAAGATATGAGAATCATACAAAAAGTTTTCAAATGAAAACAAATCAACCAATAAAATCATAAATCACAAGTAAATCATATAAGAATATAAAACCAAACCATAGATTTTCAAAAATATGAGAGGCAACCATATCAAGCTCTTGAGCATGTTTCAACCCATATAAATATTTTTAGCACCCGGTAAATAATATTTAGGAATAAACACCCAATAAACCAGGGGGTTATAATACAAACTTCTCATCAAAATCAAAACTAATAATCATGAAAACATAAGAATTGATCAAAGAGAAATTGTTTTCATAAAAAAATTCAAAACATAATTTTCAAAACCAAGAAAAAGAAAAAGAAAAATACTAAAATTCTTGGTTTAAAAATAAATTTTGTTTTGGTACCCAAGTACTTGTTATACCAAAAGATTTAGGGACATGACCCCTATCTTTTAAAGCTCAAAGCCCTTGGGTTACGATCCTATTTGGGCGCATGTGGTGCACTCGGTCAAAATAATATTCATTCAAATGATCCTTTTGATTGCAATTCATGCAATGAAAAGAGTGAAAATATTTGTGTTGACCAAGTGAGTGTGCACGAAAATCATTTGCAAATAAAGATTGTCTTTTAAATTCATTTTGCAAATGGAAAATCTCATTAAACAAAGGTGGTCCCTTTGGAACATTTTACAAAATAGGAGCTTTTTTCCCATAAAAACCAAATTTAGCAAGATGTTCAAACCTACTGTTTGTGAAAATTTTGCAGTAAAAGAAATAACGAAAGAAAAATTGTTTTGTATTCTCTCAAAATCGATTACAATTTGGATTCCGATTACAAAAGAGAGGAGGATTGATCTGAATCCTCCCCTTTGTTTAATTCTGGGTTCTTCACGGTAGCGATGGAGTGCTTCCTTCGAATGCTTGCGTCGAACTTGCTCTCTGTTGACGATCCAAAAATCTCAATTCGCTGGAACAAATGACTTGTCTGGTTGATAACTCTTGATGAGTCTTGTGATTCAGAATGAGTAACAAACTCTAATAAGAAAAGAGTTGTTTGAACCAAAAATAATTCGGTTAATAAGCCAAGTATCGAATATCTAAAACTCTTCGGTTTGTTGAAGATCGTTGCCTCTAGATTCTTTTCTCCAAACCCGATCCCTGGATCTCTATCCCTCCTAATCCCTCTGAATCCCTGAACTCTGTTGAGTTTGTTGATATTTATAGGGAGATTAGGGGTGTAACTGCCCCCATAATCTGCACCCAAATGAGGGTTTAGTCGCCTCATTAATCGGTTGTAACAACCCACGTAAACCACTCCTCAGATCGTGGGTGAGAAACGGTTTTCAAAACTGCATGGATCATGTTTGAATGGGTCAGAACCTTGACTTGCGTTCTGGCATAGATTCTGTGCTTGAACGCAGTATCTGGAAGTGCGTTCTGCAGCGACTGAAGCTGCGTTCTGCAGCGGTTGGAACTGCGTTCTGTAGCGGTTGGAGCTGCGTTCTGCAGCGGTTGGAGCTGCGTTCTGCAGCGGTTTGGAGCTGCATTCTGTAGCGATTAAAGCTGCGTTCTGCAGTGGTTGGAGCTGCATTCTGTAGCGGTTGGAGCTGTGTTCTGCAGCGGTTGGGGCTGCGTTCTACGTTGGAGCTGCGTTCTACACGGCTTGGAGCTGCGTTCTGCAGTGGTTGGAGCTGCGTTCTACAGCTGCCTTTGTCTTTATATATGGATGACACCAATGACTATTCGAAAAGGTCCTATTCAGGCTATTTGTGACAATTGAGGCATCTTAATAACGCTCTATCAACTGCGGGTCACGATCTCCACTAAGATCTCTTTGCATGGCTTTAACCATGCACTTCTCAGCATGTCGAATATTTGCCCATAGTTCTCTAGATCTTCCTGCTTTTCTAAAATCATTACACTGCTCATCAGTGCCTCTAATAGTTGCTAATATAATATTAGTCATGTTATTGTCACAGCCATCAAGATCAATCATCTCAAATATGGGGCTGTGTTGATAGCTGAGGATGCAATGATTGTGTTGCTTTAACTTTTGGAACGCAGCCACTTGTATTTTGACCGTAGGGGTGAACTCTTCCTCCTGATGTGAAGAAATCATTGACTTGTAATTTTTCTTAATCCATAAGGAAATCCTTTGATTGCAGCTTTCCTTTAGTAACAAGAAAGTTATCTGATTGTAACTTTCATTGTTGGAGCTTGATGGGGATCAGCTATCCATTGTGATTTTTAGACAGCCTACAGAACCCCCTCCAAAGTTTTTAAAAGTTTGCGGTTGACCGGGATGAATTTTCAGAATACTTTGGATCCCAAAATTTTGTTGATTGAATGCACCTCATCGCAGACTGAGTGGAGCATCTCAGGGTCTTAGACAAATTCGTTGACATCCTCTTTCTTGTTTAGTTCATCAATAATGACTTGGACTTTAGTCTGTCTGACCAAGTTCGTCATCTTATGGGAGGTTGAGCACTTCCTGGCTTAAGAGCAATCTATTGTCATAGACAGAGAGAACCACATGCCTGTATGAAAAGGACTTCATCCCCAGCTTAGTCAGGAAGACAGCCTCGAAGGAATCCACCATATCATCATCACTTGGAATATTAACCTCTTTGAAAGGGTTAGTTGTGTGATCGGCTGAGGTCGTCGCTTAAACGTCTGGTTAAATCATGTGTTCAACCGAGTGCGGTGATGCGTTTGGGAGCTAAGGCCCCTTATTTAAAAATGCGAAAATTGTGTTTTGGGTGGGATTTTTGCCTAAAATCCTGCGCTGATTTGACGACTATAGCTGTATATAAATAGCCCACTGAGGTCAAATCAAAAAGTCATTCGACTTTTCTCTTTCTTGCTTTTCAGGGTCAAATCAAAAAGTCATTCGACTTTTCTCTTTCTTGCTTTTCAGTCGGCCGCTTAACAGAATTCCTGTTCATCTTCTCCAGTGTTTCAACCGCTTAACAGAATTCCTGTTCATCTTCTCCAGTGTTTCAACGAAGGAGAAATTCATCCCTAAATCTTTCATTAATCCATTCTACCTCTTCTTTGTCACCATTAGAATGGCTCCTAAGAAGAGAATGGACTCCAAATCCAAGATCGTCCAAACTCAGGGTGCTCCTTCGGCTAGAACCCCCAGAGATGTCCACACCGTCGCTTCATCGTCTCCGACTTCCTTAATTAACGGTAAGTTTGGACGATTGAAAGTTATCTTAACATATTCCCTCCCTTCAATTTTTGATTAGGGGTTCTGCCTTCCCCTATTAGAACATAGAGACTATACCTAATGTTTCTCGGTCTTAAAAACGCATGGTTAGCTCCATCGTTCATGATATTTCAACGCAGGTTCAGACCTTGCATTTCAAATTTTGAATGCAGGTTGAGACCCTGCGTTTTGGAATTTTAAATGCGGGTCAAGACCCTGCGTTTTGGGACCTGGACGCGGGTCTGGGCCTTGCATTTAAAATCTTGTATTGGTCGTAGATCCAGAATTTTCCTTCTTGAGTTAAACTCCTGAGTTTAATTGTCTGACTTTTCTATTTGTAGTGTGCTACTCTAATGAGCCTCTTTCTTTCAACCATTACTTCGGTCATGCGGGAGGTGCGGAGAAAAATACGATCTTTAGCTTTGCCTTCGAATATCCGATATTCCAGGATACCAACAAAGAGCGGGCAAAGCTCATCACTCAAGCCTTCCCCGAGACTCTTAGATCCTTAGTCACGGATGCTAAATTTGAGACCGCCGAACGTGAAATTTTAAAGAAACCATCCTTCCTTTTCGGGGATTCTATTAAGATGGACCCCAAGCGGATGTCGGAGGGGAACTACAAATGGCTGAGGGCTGTCAACAATCGTCGTCTTTTCCTTCCCAACTTAGAGCGAATGTGGCCAATTTCTTATTATTAGTGCGCTTCCATTCCTCGGTCAATGAATTGGGAGCTTGTTCAGGACCAGGGAGGTGTTGCTATTGGGCATATTACTCTTCGGGGCACTCATCCTGCTGGTTTCAATCAATTTGTGGCCTTGAAGCCAGGCTTATTCAAGAAGGAACATCCCGTCGGCGAACCCGCTAAGCTAGCGGATGTCTTCATTAGAAAGTTTATCTCTGTCAAAGGAGAGTTCCCTGCTCAAGACTTTAGGGATCTAACGTAGGTTCATTCGAGTGAGACAGAGTGGTGGGCTCGGATGATAACTTTTATCTTGGAGGACCTAGAAGAACCTTTGAGGATTTCAGAGCTGAGGACTCCAATAACGGCTACTCGATATGGGATTTCCCCAAATTACAGCGGATTTTTTGCTATGCTAGAATTTTATAATCCTCACACCGGTACATTTTTCACTCATGCTGGTGAATTAGGTTTCGCTCTTAATGAGATGTTTGAAATTTCTGGCTTGTCTTTTGGAGAGCTGCCTTACGAGGAGTTCGTCCCCGGAAATAGGGAATTAGAGATTCTGAAGAATGGTGCCCCAGACATCTATGGCACTTATTGGGAACTAATGTGCCATTTTCAGATCTGTGCACAAATCACTGGGAAAAGGGCCAGTGGTGTGAAGCAAGGACAATGGGCAGAATATCTTTTTCAAAATCTGTGGGACAAGGAAGCTGAGGTGACTCGTTTAGCCGCCAGTACTCTTGAAGAAATCAACGAGCGTATCAACAATGCGACCTCCCACTACACTTGTGAGGTAGAGGAGGATGTCTTTCCCTCTTTTACCACCTTCAAAAGCTTCCATTTTCAGGCAGAAATTCCAATCTTCGACATGGCCCTGTTCGCGGGTTTCCTTACTCTTTGGTTGAAGCGTTGTGTGGTACCCACCAGGCCAGTGAATGCTATTATGGTAGAGGTGTTATACCCTACCATACTTCTAGCTTATGGATGACCCTTAAATCTTCTTTCAGCCATGGTTGTTTTCGTCAAAAGTTGCCTTCATCATTGATTTCATTAAAACTTCAAACGTTACAAATGAATTCAAACAATAAAAAAGTAAAAATTATAACTTTCTTGAAAATAAACACAAGATCCGTTCGTCGTCTCTTGCTTGCACGGGTCTTTAGCCTGTGATGGGGACGTCGATATCCGTGGACTACCTAGCAATCAGATCTGATCCAGAGCTTCGTCGATCCGCGAGGAGATCTAGAAACTTAAAGCGCCTATCTCGATAAAAGCGAGATATTTGCTCTTCTTAGTATTACCACAACGGGATAATACTAAGGATCGGGTACGGGTGATGTAGATCTGACGAAGAAACTCTCTTGCGTTGAAGTGCTCGATCACTCTTCACTCCGGCAGGGCTTCGCCAATTCTCCAAAACTCCAGATCCCCTAAAAAAATAAGGCCTAAGGCTTGTATTTATAGGCTTGAGGGGATAACGGAGCGGTTAAAAATGCTTAAAAGCCCAAATCTGATCACTCTTCACTCCGGTAGGGCTTCGCCTCTTCTCCAAAATTCCAGATCTCAAAAAATGAGGCCTAAGGCTTGTATTTATAGGCATGAGGGGTTGCGGAGCGGTTAAAACCGCTTTAGGGGGTCAAATCCGCGTTGGGACACCCTAGGGGTGTCTTGGCCTGGCCGAGACACCCTTGGGGTGTCTCGGCTAAGCCGAGACACCCTTGGGGTGTCTTGACTTGGCCGAGACACCGTAGGTGCCTCGGTTCAGCTCTGAGACGTTTTCAATGCCCGTTTGACCGTTTTCGCTGTAACTTCTTCGTCTGAACCCGGATTTGAGTGATTCCAAATGCGTTGGAAAGCCGACAAGGAGTTCTATCAGCTCCAATGATTGGATCATCTGTTGAATGAATGAGACACGAAAGGCGTTGTTCCTTTTGTAAACACCGCGGGGCTCTCGATTAGCCCATACCTTCGTTGTTCCGAAATTCTGTCAGCTCACGTAGTTCGTCGATTCACTTCAAGCGTTCACCGACGTCAATCGAACTCCTGTGAACCGGATAGTGACGTTCACCGTCATTCCTTAACACTGAGCTGTTCGTAGAGACCTATTGGCAATTTTCGATGCCTACAGATACCCCCTCCAAAGCGTTCCGGATTCGTTTCTTTTATAGAAGAGGCTGGAAAACTTTGGATGTGATTGGTCTAGCCTTTAGTCGGCGTAAAGGACCTGTAGTTAGCTTCAACCCTTGACTCCTTCGATTTTCGGTCTATCCAATGCTTTGACGAATAGCCGAAGTTCTTCCGGCGCTGCGTTTATCGCTTGGCCGTCGTCGGAGTCTCGAGTCTACAGCTGATGAATTGAGTTCGTCGGAGTCTCGAGTCTGCAGCTAATGAATTGAGTTTGGCTCGTGTCATTGAGTTGACTTTGAACTACCTCCGTCACATTGTGTTGACTTAGGGTTTCAGATCACCGTATGTTGACTTTTTGTCGCAACGCGTTGACTGGCGTTGACCTAGGGTTCCGCGTTGACCGGCGTTGACCCTAGGGTTTCGAGCATCGAACTTTGACTTTTTGGTCGCAACGCGTTGACTGGCGTTGACCTAGGGTTACGCGTTGACCGGCGTTGACCCTAGGGTTTCGAGCGTCGAACTTTGACTTTTTGGTCGCAACGCGTTGACTGCGTTGACCTAGGGTTACGCGTTGACCGGCGTTGACCCTAGGGTTTCTAACGTTGAACGTTGACATTTTGTCGCAACGCGTTGACTGGCGTTGACCTAGGGTTACGCGTTGACCGGCGTTGACCCTAGGCTTTTGAATCGTTCGGTGTTGATTAGTATGGATCTTGTCGAAATATCCAACAACCGACGAAAAGGAGGCAAATTCGGACTTCGAAATGGGATCGAGGGGTCGAATCGGGTTGAGACACCCTAAGGGGTGTCTCAACTTGGCCGAGACACCCTTGGGGTGTCTCGGCCAAACCGAGACACCCTTGGGGTGGCTCGGCCAAAACCGAGATCCCCCCCCTTTTATTTTTTTTTCTTCTTTCTTTTTTTTGTTGTTTCCTCCTTTGTTTTCCCTTCTTTGGTTATTTCCTTCTTTGGCTTTCCTTCTTGTTTTAATCTTGTTTCCCCTTTTGTTTTCCCCCTTCTTTCCAAACTTTCAAAAGAGATTCTTTCTTTTTTTAAACTTCTTCTTCTTCCTTCCCTCCATACACCATTGTTTCTCATTAAAACTCCCCTCTTAAACTAGAGACAAATTTGGATTTTTTTGGTGCTCCCCCTTGGCCGAAATTGTCCTCTCCTCAAAGCTAAGGTTCTTCATCTTCAAGCTCAAGAGAGTTTCTTGATTTGGTAAGTTCCCCTTCACAACTCTTTTCTTTTTCAAGAAAGGTTGTAACTTTATGCTTGTAATGGGGATACAACATGAACCCACATGCCAAGATCATAACTTTTTATTCTAATGATGATGGGTTGTGAGTGCACAAGTATTTGGGGGTTTTATGCAAAATTGCAATAGGGTCGAAATTTGTAGGGGCTTTTGTGCAAAAGAGGGCTGAAATTTGTAGGGGCTTTTACGCAAAATGGGACTGAAATTTTGAGGCTTGGACTTTAGACCCACTTGGCCACAACTTTGAGGGGTGTTTCATGCAAAAAGACCACAAATTATTGAGGGTTTTATGTGCAAATATAGGCCGAAATTCTTTTGGGGGCTTATTTGTAAAATTGGCCGGAGAATTGAGGTGGTGTTCATGTAATAAAGGACTAAAATTAGGATCTAGATTACATGCTCATTTGGTCGAAAGTTTGAGGGGTGCTTTATGCAAGAGGACCAAAAGTTGTTGAGGGGTTTATTTGCAAAAGAGCAATCCCACAAAGTATAGGGGGTTTATTTGCAAAAGGGCTGAAATTTTAGGACTGAAATTCCAAAAGTTTAGATCACAAACCTATGACCAAAGTTTTGATAAAGGCATGCGGAAACTAAACCAAAATTTGTGGGGGATCTTTTTGTAAGATTGGCTAAATTTTACAAAAAGGGTTAATTTGCAAAATTAACCAAAATTGTGGGGTGTTGGGGGTGCTAGATGATCAAATATGATGACCATGACCCAACTCAAGCGTGTCCTTGACCTGAATTTAGCCTTGAACACGAGGGGTATTTTGGGTATTTCACCAAAATTCACCGCAAAATGACAATCATTGTTTAGCATGCACGAAGTTTGTAGGTTTAATTAGACTTCAACTATAAAATCCTATTTATTCATAGGACTTTAGTTCAAGTTCTTAATTTCCCTTTTATATTTCGTGTATTCATATTTTAGATTATATCTGACTTACTACTTTTCTTTGCAGATTTTCAATGCCTCCACGTCGATCTCGACTTCCTAGGAGTCGATCTCGTTCGCAGCCTAGCGAGGAAGAAGTTCCTACAGCATCCTCTCCTCCAGCGGCTTCCTTTTTCGGGGGTGAGAATCTTTATTTCTGTATCCCTGATTGATCCCTTCGCGGGTCATTAAGGAAGAACCGACACCCTCCTTCGCGAGGGTTGAGGTTTCAGGACATTGGTGGTTCCGTACACCCTCGTTTGGCCCCTTCGCGGGTCATTCGAGAAGGGCCGACACCCTCCTTCGCGGGGGTTGAGGTTTCAGACTTGTTTTGCTTAGCCAATTCAAGTCTTCTGGTATATTGGGGCGATCTTGTGTCGTCTTACACCTTGTAGGTCGGTGTATGTTACCACGTTATTTACGTGATGATGCATACTGTTCTTCCAGTGTAAGACACTCGAAATCGTCTCTCCAATCACCATGTGAATGATCTTACCTCGCTTTTTTTTTACGAGATGGGTTTTCTGACTCTATCCTTGTCTTGTTGCAGTCGAGTTCCCCGCGGGCAGCCTCCCTCATCATGCCCCTACTGGTTGTAGCAGGGAAGTCTTTTCTTCGGCTTCCATCAGGCAGGCCATTGGTCCACTCCCTCAGTTCGACAGAGATCGCTCCGATGAATCCTGTCGTTTGATACGGGATGGAGGGCGCCATTGCTTACGCCAGCTGATTACGGATGCTTCCTTTACTGCAGATTCTTACGCCAGCTGATTACGGATGCTTCTTTCACTGCAGATTCTACTTCTACTCAGGCTTTAAAGAAGCCTAGCTTTCTGTTCGGGGATCACACTGAGGATCCTGCTACGTTGACTCTTACCGAGGAGCATTGGCTGAATCTTCATGAGGGAGCTCTCCTGTATATTCCCTCCATTCCTCGTCAATGTTCTTTCACCCATTTGGAGGGACAGGCCGTGGAGCGACAGATGTCTTGGCATCTTACCGATGATGCTGAGCGAGTTCAGTGTGGATATACCTCTCATCATAAGACTCCTGGTTCTGCTGGGTATCATTACATCCGCGGTCTTCGACAGGGGATTACGGGTCTTAATACTGCACCCCCAGGCGAGGTATCAGCAGCCGCCCCTACCGTGAAGAACCGTCTGGCTCATCTTAGGAGGAGATTACCTCCACCAGATTATAGATGCTATGGTTGGGCTTTCTCACTGCCCAAGGGGTGGTGGACACGCATGACCAGTTACGTCTTGGGGCGCTGGGAGAAGGATTTGAGGAGCAGTGGATTGTATGCACCTATACGAGCCACCATGTATGGACTCCCGGTCAGCTGCCGCCATTTCTTGGCGTTGTTGGAGACATACATGCCCGACAGTAACACGTTCCTGACCAGCGGCGGAGAGTTAGGGTTGGCCTTACACGAGATGCTTCAGGTTTCTGGTCTTCCGATGGGGGATTGTCCATACCATGAGTACTTTCCCTCGAACCAGCAGTTGGAGTGGTTGAAGAAGGATACTCCCGATATGTACGATACTCTTTGGGACCTCACCTGCCATTATCATACCTCCTTGATCCAGATTTCTCCTCCAGCGAAGAGGAAAAAGCAGATCAGCTTGAAGCAGTTTGCTGTCTATTTGTTCCCGAATTTGGAGGGTGATTCTAGCGAGCCCCTTCGTGAGTTAGACGTCTTGACCCCTACCATCGTTAATGAGTTGATGGAGAAGGCTGAGGCTCGTTCTTATACCATTGCCAGTGCTGAGGGAGCTTTTCCTACAGGAACCAAGTTTCGTTCGTTCCTCCGCCGTGCACAGAAGTCCATTGAGCCCCGGGCTCTGCTAGCAGGCTATCTTGCCCTCAGGTTAAAGAAGTGCGTTGTTCCGTACCAGTTCTCAGACGCCTTACCTCTCGAGGTGCTCTTCCCCGCAGTTCAGCTAGCTTATGGGAGGGAGCTTTCTCTGCTCCCAGCGATGGTTGCTGGCATCCATTGCGGGCTTAGGTGTCTAGTCAGCAGTTTTACACAGGCGGGTTCTGAACCATCGACCGAGCTTATTTGTCCGAAGGTCGAGCTTCCTTATGCGTATCTGATGCGTGGCTTGTTCTTCACCGTCCTGACTTGATGTCGGCGCCCAGCGTTGTTGATGTCCCCGTTCCTTTCATGAAGCTGTTGGAGAGGAGCAGATGGCTCGGGAAGAAATTTAATGATGTACAACGAGAGCTTCAAGTTCGTAAGAGCTGGGAGTTCTTCAAGTGTTTTCCTCACTTTTCGGGTCGCTATGGTGATGTGCTGATTGATGAGGAGAAACCTAGAAGTGATTGGACTGTTCTCGACGTTGGTTGTTTCCGCTGGTTAGTGAACATCCGTGTTGGGTATCTCGTTCTCCGGGTGAAGAATCGTTGCCACATAGAGCCTTACCTTCCCTGTCGTTTTGCTCGTCAGTTCGGCTATGACCAACTATATGTTGGGAATCCGAGCCGTGGTTTGAAGGTTGAGGGAGGGCTTATTGACGGCGTACGAGCATGGTTATGGACTATGGTGGGCTGCACCGGAGCCCACTTTGGTCTTCCTTCATATAGACGCCAACCGTTGATTACTTTCCTCAGTTGCAAGTGGTTCCTTTCCGCCAATGAATCCATAGTTGTGAGGAGTCTTTCAGAGTTACAGTCTGAGCGCTCGGTCCAGATCGCTATGATGGCTGCTCGTAAAGCCGAGCTTGCTCGGAAACAGAGGAAGAGGCATGCCAAACCTTCTTTCTCAAACAAAGATGATGAAGAGCTCCTTCCTACTGATGATGATGACGAGACTTGTGCGGAGGAGTATGTGGATACAGATACTGACAGAGAAGAACCTGATGCAGGTTTGTCATGCTCTTTGATCTTCTTTCTCAATTTCAATTGGTATCAACGAAAGATCTTGTTCACTTAATGAAATGACCCTTATCACTTCAGGTAGGACAGTCCACGATCATGAGTCGCTTGCTTCTCGTCGTGCGAGATTCGGGCCTAGCGACCAAGCTCCCACGCATGTTGAGACGAGTGGCAAGTCCACGCATGAGCGACCCGTTGGTTTTATGAGGGCTGGTACTCCGAAGAAGAAGAAGACTGCTCATAAACCACACGTCGGCCAGCGTCCCTATAGAGTGGATTTAGGAGACATCACCGATGAAGAGGAAGGTAACATTTTGTCGTTTTCATGGCTTTAAGATGTCTCACCTTCTGGGATTCGTAATCATGTTTTATGTTCCAGGGTACTATAACGAGGGCGAGCTTCCACCGGACCCTGTATCCCCTGATAATATGGATAACTTCATGCAGCAAATGTGCGACGCCATTCGGGATGGTTCCCTGGGTATTGATACGAACCTTGACACCGCGCAGGCTAATAGTGTCAAGCCCACCACTCTATGTCCAGGTATATCTAAATTCGATGATACCCTCATCGAGTAGCATTTGACGGAGTTAGAGAAATCAGGATTCATTATTTTTTTTTTGTGCCTCGCATTCTTTCAGATTTCTTGAAGAACTCAAGCATGGATATTGGGGAACAAGGATCTTCTGTTCCTGCTGCAGGTATTTCTGAGCTTTTCCTTCTTTCCCATCTTCTTGTATATATATCCAACACTTAAATTATTCTGCAGATGTCGTGATAGACAAGCCAGTTGAGGATGAGGCCTTTCCTTATGTAGGTTTCGAGGAACAGGGGTATGCCTCCGCACCAAGTTTCCCGGGACCTGACATTGGATTATTTGCCGACATGTTAAGCTGAACAAGCCACCAGAGGAACTGTGGGACCAACCTTTGAGAGTGATTCATTCACAGGTATATATCTGATTCCCTTCATTTTGCCTGATCTTTTGTCTGACTAACGAAGGATTAATATTATAGCGCCAGTCATTGGGACTAACCCAATATCGATTCCCGGCATATCTAGCTTACCTCGGAGTGACGGACTTGCAGGTACGCATACGATCTAGGGATATCGTGCTTCTTTCTATTTGTCTGACTTTTGACTAATAGATGGGTGTAATCATAGGACCAGCCATCGGGACTGATACTCTTATGACTCCTGGCATTCCTCTTGCATCTGAGGACTATGGACTTGCAGGTATGCATACGATCTTATCATCCCGATTTTCCTTATTTGTCCAAATTTTCATTTTGACTAATAAAGACATGTAACTCTAGGACCAGCCGTCGTGCCTGATGCCACTACAGTTTCTGGGACTGATAGTTTGCCTGAGAGTGGTGTCTCTCCGCCACAGCCGAGAGGTATGACTGATTTGCCTACAGGGGTTGATATACCCTCCATGACTACTCCTGCAGTTATTTCGGAACATGTCGGATCTCTGCCTGAGGGGACCTCCGTTGGCATTGGTATGTTCGGAATTTTCCTTTAAATTTTCTTATCGTTTTCGATAATCTCTTAGTTTTCCGCAATGCTTCTTGTAGGATCTCGATCATCTCTATATGAGCGTGTCCGGCGCCCTCTTGGCTGATACCGATCCCGACAAAGACATTTTTCGTACAGACCTCGGCCTTTTTACCGTCTTTTATAACGGCATGATCGAGAAACTTCTTCATCGAGGATATGGTTTCGATCAGTTCAGGCGCTCCTTTTCTCGTCACATGCCGATGTTCAGAGAAGAAGGGTATCCAGAGTTGGCCGATTCCTTCACCACCGATTTTGCTGTTCTGGAGTCGGAGATCCGAGAGTTGAAGGAGCTGAAGGCTAATGGGGTTTCTTCCTTCGTGTCCTCTCAGATGGAGCATAGGCTGGCACAGTGGCGCGACCTGAGATCTTCCATCGGTAGCGAGCTTCAGTCACAATAGAGCGCCGTATAAAAGGGAATCAGTGAAATAGTTCTCTAATCCCTTAAACGGTTGCTTATCCGCGACCACCGTCTTGACTTCATTGTTTGTGTCCACATACTTGAGGCATTGGTGCAGAGTTGACGGGACTATAAGGTTACCGTGGATCCAAGGTCGACCCAACAGTAAATTATAGGATGTTTCCACGTCAATTACGTAGCAGGTAACTTCTGACTTCAAGTCTCCAATCTGACACTTTATTCGAATCTTTCCCAAGATGAAGCTGAAGAATGAAGCCGTGAAGATCTTGAGCAGTTCTGAGGAATCCGTCCGAGCTGGCCTGCAAGCAGAACTTGAGCAGAGTTATATAGATAGGCTTTCTAGTTTAGAGTCTCATTTTCTTAGCCGTCAGCTGCCTTCGGGCATACGAGCTTTTTATTGTATGACTTGATTTATTAATAGAGACTCCGCATTTGATTCCTTTATGACTTTTCTTTATTTACTTTAAATTCAGCGATGATAAGATTCACAGGATTTTTGGCAAACCCCCAGCCATCAACGGGTTTGATATGTCTTTACCGATTACCGTTTGAATTGGACTAGCATGTGAATTATTAAAACCCGTCTCACATGTAACGTTGTGCTAAGAAAATCGCTTTTCTTAGACTTGATGCTATGATTTTGAATACATAGGCTTAACCATTTCTTATAGAGAAAAGGTACCCCGCGCCGCGTATTAGACGACGACTTATCCCTTCTTAGGTTTCGGGATAAAATTCCCCAGGTTTAGACCCTGGTGTCTTTTTCAATCGGCGAAAGATTAAACCGGCAATGTGTGTTAGACATAGACTTTGGGATTTTTGGCAAACCCCCAGCCATTTTGATGTGCCTTTACCGATCACCGTTTGAATCGGGCTAGCATGCGGATTGTCTAAATCCGTTCCGCATGTAACGTTGTGCTGAGAGAGCGAATTCTCTGAGACTTTGTGCTATGATTTTGAATACATAGGCTTCGCCTTTGTTACGGGAATAGGCTACCCGGCAACACGTGTTAGGTGTTGACTCATCCCTACTTAGGCTTCGGGATAAAATTCCCCAGGTTTAGACCCTGGTGTCTTTTTCAATCGGTGAAAGACTAAACCGGCAACGCGTATTAGGCGTAGACTTATCTCTATTTAGGAGTTGAGATAAAATTCCCCGTACACCAAGTGCGCGGATTGGAAGTTAAAAATTGTGTCTTTTCTAAGAACAAAGACAGACTGGAAAATGGGAGAGGAAGAATTTTATATTCTATCTCCCGGTACTAAAGAGGAAGAATTTTATATTCTATCTACAGTTGGAAAGGAAACTCAAGGTGGAATCTCCACCTCCAGAATCTGAAAAGATGAAACTAAGAGTGGGATCTCCACTCCGAGAATCGGAAAGGTTCAAACGACCCTAACTTTTATAGGATTGGTCATTTGAATCAAAAGAATCCCTCATTCATTGAGGAGAACGCCCAAATTCGACCCTAACTTTTATAGGTTTGGTGGAAAAAGGAACAAAGGTGGATCTTCGTTTATCAAAAAGGAACGACTCGGTCTTAGTCCTAACTATTTGTAGGTTTGACTAAGTGAGATCGGGAACAATCCTAACTTTTATAGATTTGACTGTTCGAATTGAAAGTGGACCCCTCGTTCATGGAAAGAATCGAGAGAGGAATTTGGCTTTGGCCCTAACTTTTATAGGTTTGACCTGAAAGCAGAGAGAGTAGAATACAGGCAGCAATGAAAATGCCAACTTGTATTATCACTCAAAGGAGGACTTTAATGCTAGGTGATTAGGACCTAACATATTGAGTCTGAGAATTGCCAATGACTGGCGGATAGAAATATTGGTGAATCCACCGTCGATTAATTTGATCAGCGGATGGTTTGGTGAGGAAAGATTAACCTATCCAAGGATTGAATCTCGACTCACAAAAATAACTCATGAGAGTTAGAGAATTTGACAATAAGAAGAAACATTCCGACATTCAGAGTTCGAACGTAGATTTCTTATTCATCACTTCTACAATGACTGGGTTATCCCTAAGAATATCCCATGTGGTATTCTTCCGGGAACTTCCTGATACATTGGTTATCTTGAAGATACTAAGGATAGTATTTTTTTAGGAACTTGCCGTTTATCGGCATCATAAGCCGGTCACCGTCCTTGGTGACAAGACGATATGCGCCACTCGAGTAGACTGTCTCTACTACGAATGGTCCCTCCCATTTGGGTTCAAATTTGCCCTTCTTCTTGGAATTAAGGATCATAGGCCGCCTCTCAGCTAGAACCAAATCCCCTTCTTTGAAGCTTCGTTGTCGAACCTTTTTTGTCGAAAGCTCGAGAGATTCTGGCTTGGTAGAACTCGATATGTTGTTGAGCTTCTAAACGCTTCTCATCTAACCTTTCAAGTTCTTCAAGGTGCTTCTGATGTTGCTCTTCGGTCGTCATTTGAGTCGCGAGAGCAATTCGAAGCGACGGGATTTGAATCTCCAATGGAAGAACAGCTTCACATCCGTATACCAGTGAATACGGGGTTGCTCCCGTTGGTGTACGCACCGTGGTCCGATAGGCCCATAGAGCCGCGCCAAGCTTGTCATCCCAGTCTCGTTTATTGGTTTTCACGAGTTTTGATAAAATCTTTATGATAGTCTTATTGAAGGCTTCGGCCAGTCCATTCGCTGTGGGATTGTAAGCTGTCGAAGAGATGTCCTGAATTTTAAACTTCTCGCAAAACCTGATGAAGGCGTTGCTGACAAATTGAGGGCCATTGTCATGTACAATTCGTCTTGGGACACCATGCCGGTAGATGATATGGTGCTTGATGAATGCAATGACATTGCTCGTTTTAACTTCTCTGAGCGGAACTGCCTCAGCCCATTTGGAGAAGTAGTCGGTAATTGCTAGGATGAACCGGTCACCTTTGACTGACGGGGGATTTATAGGACCAACAATGTCCATTCCCCAGGTCTCAAACGGCCATGACGTAACCGAAGGATGCATATGCTCTGGAGGTTGGTGCATATAATTCGCATGTATTTGACATGCGTCACACTTTCGGGCATACGCGATTGCATCACTCATCATGAAAGGCCAAAAATATCCCATTCTTCTGATGCGGTCATAAAGTTTGGGACCAGGTTGGTGTGCACCACACTCTCCTTCATGTGCTTCCCTAAGGACTTCCTCAGCTTCTTTAGTCGATAAGCAACGTGCCAGCAATCCATCGTACCCCCTGCGGTATAGCGTCCGATTCTCCGTATTATAGTAGAATCTTGGTGCCCTTCGTCAGATTGACTCTCTTTCCTTCATATCCTCTGGTAGGATTCCATGCAAGACGTAATCGATGATGGGGAAATGCCAATCTCGGGGTTCAAACTCAATTTGAGTTGAGTGTGTTTCCTTAATCTCTTCTTCTTCGTCCTCTTCATTGTAGATCGGCACTAGGAGTTGGTGAGTCCTCACTGTCCATCTCCACTGCCATCTTATGGTATGGTATTAAATCTTGGCTTCGGACCTCGTACTCTCCCTGAACTCGTTTAACTATCAGTTGAGAATCGCCGAAGGCTTCGAGGTACTCAACCCCTAGTTCTTTGGCGAAACTGAGTCCTATGAGTAATGCATTATATTCGGCTACATTATTTGAGCACGGTTCGGTCAACGAGTAAGCTCGAGGCATCACGTGCCTTCCTGGGGAAACTAAGACAACTCCAACTCTGGAAGAAATCTTAGAACTTCCAGGAGCACTTGCTACATTAGTTGCTCACGAAGCGCCGTCGAAGTACAAACGCCATACTTGCTGGTGCGAAGTTGTGTTGACTTCGTGGGTTTCATCAGGTAGGTCGTCATATATCTCGGCGGTGTCCGTAGTTGGATTAGCTGCCAGGAGATCATAGATGGCCTGTCCTTTTACTGACTTCTGTTGTTTAAAATGTAAGTCGTATTGGGACAAGAGTAAGGCCCATTTTGCTAAGCGCCAGTTCATGAAAGCTGGTTGAGTCATGAATACTCGGACCGGATTAACTTTAGAGATGACATAAATAGTCTGCCCGACCAGATAATGCCGCATCTTCTGAATAGCGAACACCAAGGCGAGGCATTCTCTCTCAATCATAGGATATCGAGATTCAGCGCCTACCATGGTTCGGCTTAAATAATATACCGCCTGCTCATGACCGTTATCATCATCTTGTGCAAGTAATGCACTTAATGAGTGGCTCGTCGCCTTGACATAAATCAAGAACGGTTTGCCCGATTTCGGTGCGACGAGTACGGGAGGTTTTGAGAGATATTCTTTAATACTCTCGAATGCCTTCTGGCAAGCGTCGTCCCATACAAATGACACGCCCTTCTTTGTGAGCTTGGAGAATGGTTGGCATTTTCCTGAGAGGTTCGAGATGAACCGACGAATATAAGCTAACCGCCCTTGCAATCCTATGAGCTCCTTGAGGTTTCTCGGAGGTTGCAATTCATTAATTGCCTTTACCTTATCAGGGTCGATGTGAATACCTTTGGTAGTGACGACAAATCCCAGGAATTTACCACTAGACATTCCGAGGAAAGACTTAGTAGGATTCATTTTCAATTGATGGGCTCGCATCAGGTCGAACATGGTCTTCAAGTCTTTAATGTGATCTTTCTTATCACGACTTTTCACGACCAAATCATCCACATAGCATTCGACAGTCTTCCGGAGATGCTCCTGAAAAATCTTCGACATGGCTCTTTGGTACGTGGCACCTGCGTTTTTTAAACCAAAGGGCATGACCGTGTAGCAGAAAACGCCGAGGGGTGTTCTAAACGCAGTATGCTTTTCATCATCTGGGTGCATCTTTATTTGATTATAACCAGAGAAACCATCCATGAAAGATATCCTCTCGAACCCGCACATATTGTCGATGATAACATCCATGATAGGAAGGGGAAAATCATCTTTTGGGCATGCAGTGTTGAGGTCCCGAAAATCGATACAGATCCTGACTTTCCCGTTCTTCATAAGGACTGGGACGATATTGGCAAGCCACTCTGGATGCTGCTCTTCCCGAACGAAGCCCGAGTCAATAAGCTTCTTAACTTCGGCCTCGATTGCTTCCATCATTTGCGGACGAAACCGTCTTTGTTGTTGTTTGACAGGTTTGACATCCGTCTTGATATTGAGGCGATGCACTGCTACATTTGGATCGAGCCCTGGCATGTCTTCATAATTCCAGGCAAACACATCGATGTATTCCCTAATAAGAGAGATTAACTCCTCTTTCTCCTCAGGCGGGAGGCTGTCGCTAATGAATATAGGCTTCGGATTATCTTCGCTACCCATGTTCACCTGGAGCACTTGATCTTCGGTAGGAGGTTCTCTTTGTTCGAACCTATCACCATACTGCATGTTTAGGTGATGAACCCAAGAATCTTCCCATGTCGGCATCTGGTCGTCCTCCTCTATTGCAATAGGATCGACCGTAACCATATTCGACATTAGCTTTTTGAACATTTCACCAAGACTAGTGTCGGAATCCCAAGCCGAAGAGTCAGAAGAATACCCGTTTCTAGCTTTGTTAGCAATTTGATCGATGACATGCCAGCAACACTCATCGTCAGATGAGGAGACATAACCAAGACCTCTTTTGTGAAGATAATAATCATCGGGTTTTCCCTTTGGTACATAGGCCATTCGAGGTGGAACTCGTGGACCTCGACCGAAGCAAAGACCCTCTCCGAGTGTGAAATCATATCCATACTTCTCCATTAGATCGCGCGCTTTTGCATCATACCTAAATAAGTGAGGAGCAGGTTTATCATCATCATCTTCCTCTTCTAAGAATTGATCGGGTATCGGAGCTTCTTTTCCTTTGCCGTAAACGACTTCTTTTCCACCCCCTGTTCCCGCGGGGATGACAAGTGTTGCTCCGCATGGATCTTGTACCTGTTTTTTCATCAGACAAAATGATTGAAGTGGCATATACAAGTCAGGGTTATCATATAGTTCTTTAGTGACATTATCAAGACACATCGAGTACTCTAAATCATCATTTATTAATAGTTCTTCGGCAAGTTGCCAATTACAACTACTTTCCGATGATTCATCATCGTCAAGATTGATTACAATGGGTACAATGTCATTAAGTACAAAACCACCATCATAATCAAACCCAGCTTCGGTATCAGCTTCATCTCTGCTGTCCGTTCCTTGGGCCGATGATTCAGTATCGGATTCGGCGCCGTATAGAAGGGAATCGGTGAAATAGTTCTCCAATCCCTTAAACGGCTGCTTGTCCGCGACCACCGTCTTGACTTCATTATTTGAGTCCACGTACTTGAGGCATTGATGCAGAGTTGACGGGACTATAAGGTTACCGTGGATCCAAGGTCGACCCAACAGTAAGTTATAGGACGTTTCTGCATCAATTACATAGCAAGTAACTTCTGATTTTAAATCCCCAATCTGGCATTTGATTCGAATCTTCCCCAAGGGTCTGGACGCGTCGCGAGATTGCAGTGTTGAGCTGACGGCTCCGGTCCTTCAGGAGATGGCTTGATTCGAGTCAAGAAAGCTTCAGAGTTGCTCAAGGCCTCTTGTAATACTTTCCTTGTATCCTTTGAAAAGCGCAACAGCTCGTATAGGGTTATCCTAGCCGGGATATTGGCCAACTGCGCCATGATGTCAAAATGGGGCGGAGAGCTTGCCTTTCCCGGTTTGTCTTTCCCAATCGGATGATTGAATCGAGACTGCCTCGGGTTTTGGGCTTCCTGGTGTAGAGGCTCTTTCCCCTTCTCCTTTTGCTGGACTCTCTCCATAGCTACAGGTGTTGGGGGAGTTGCGACAATTCCCAGTTCTGCCAGCATCTTTGAGGGAACGGTTTTGTTTGCTCCCAGTTGCTCGGAAGCCTCCGGATATTTGTAGTGATATTCATTCCCGCTTCGTCTTACAAAGGCCTCCTGTTCGTCTTCAGAAAGCGGGAAGGCTGTGATTTCCTCGTCGTCTTTTCCTGGAATAGCAAAAGCTCCATAACAAGACTTACTTTTTTCTTTTGACCTTTTCTTGGAAGAGGCTCCAGTCCATTGTTCATCTCCAATCAAATCTGGATGAACCCAAAGAATCTCACCATTCGGGGCTGTGTGCGGTACAAGTCCTTTCTGGCGCTGCTTGTGAGGATCATCGTTCACCGTCTTCACTGCTGCGTTTATTACCGACTCATGCTAAAACCAGTTCAAGGGAACAGAACCGAAACTAATCGATACTGCATTTGCACCCACCTTCTTCTCCTTAGGCTGCTTCATGGTGATGACCCCAACATCGATTAGAGCTTGGATCTTGTCCTTAAGGGCATAGCACGCCTTGGTAGGATGGTACACTGCTCTATGAAATACGCAGTATTTTGGATCATTGACTCTCTTAGCATCTTCCTGATCCTGGACTGGAGGCAATTTGATCTTGTTATTCTCAATGAGGTACTTGAAGATACCGGGGACTTCATCCTCTTTGAACGAATAGACCTTCGGGAACTTCGGTTCCGAGGCTTTTGGCTTCTGGGGCTGCTGTTGCCATCTTGATTGTTGAGGTGCCTTTTGTTGCTGTTGTTGCGGTTGTGCTTGCACCTCGAATGTTTGATTTGCGTCCACTGCATTCGCATGTGCTTTTCCCTTACCCTTAGGGACAAAGTTCTGTTGTGGAGTATTATTTGCTATTTGGCCCCTTTCTGCCTTCTTCCTTTTAAGGAATCGTTCGGCTCGTTCTCCTCGCACCTTCAAATCCTTCCAGGTCTTCGGCGGTGCCATTCCCATAGCTTCCAGGATGTCCAATGAAAGATTATTATGACACAGGTCTTCGGCGGTGCCATTCCCATAGCTTCCAGGATGTCCAATGAAAGATTATTATGACAGGTCTCGGGGATGAAATCTTCACTGACCGGATCCCTGCAATTCATTGCTTTATTTCGGAATCTCTTCACGAAGTTTTTGACTGTCTCACCATTCTTCTGCTTCTCATCAAACAGAGTGCCGATTGAGACCTCAATGTCGTCGTCGAAGAAGTTCGTCAGAAACATATCCTCCATGTCGTCCCAACTGCTGATACTCCCGGGCTTGAGGCGACGATACCAATCGAAGGCTGCTCCGCGAAGAGTGCCAACGAATGACCGCACCATTAAGGGTTCATTCCCGGAGATTATTCCTAAGTGGGACTTAAAATATATTAAGTGTTGGGTAGGGGAACCCTTTCCATCAAATGGCGTAAAGTTGATTAAATTAAACTTTGCTGGGTTCTCCTTGGTGAGTTGTCAGTGCCGCGATTTGCTGGTCATGCATCTCTCTCATCTGCTGCATGGCCATCTCCATCTCGAACTTGAAAGCTTCCTTCTGCTTAGTCAGGGCATCTTCAAGCATCTTGGTTACTTGTTCGGCGCTGATCATAAGCGACTCGTAGGGTTGCCCCGCACTAGATGCCGTGTCATCGGATGCTATAGCTGAGCAGGAGTCTGAACCAGCATCTGACGCCTCCTCTTCCAAAGGAAGTCCCTTTTGCATCCTTTGGTAATTCTTTCGTCTATTAATCCCTGACCAAAATCAAGTCATGCGTTGGGATGCTTCGGCAAGTTGATCTGAGCTAGAAGATCGTGTCGATTTCCCTCTACCGGTCATATTAGCAGACACTTCTAGGAATTCGTCCTCTTGGCGGACAGGCTTCTTCCTACGGAAACGCCTTGGCTTAGTCTCGAACGTTCTGGTGGAAATTCTCTCGAACACCGAAACTCTCCTTGGGGCTTTAGTGCAGCAGCATTCTGACAACACCGCCTTGATTATGTTGGCACACGGACAGTGAGATTCCGTGTCTTGAGCATCTCTCTTTCGAGACATACTCGCACCCCCAGCTCTATAGTACAACTCATCAGTTTGATAACTAGAGCAACCCATAGAGTGTTGAAATGACTTCCCAGGTATAACACAATCATCATCAGACGAATGTGTTTCCCTCTGGGGATTTGACGCTTTATTAGCGTTTTCCAAAGTCGCTCGTTCAAGTCTACGCTTATGCGAGCGTGAAAACTTAACGGGCTCTTGAACTTCGACCCGCAATCCAATGCGGTCGGTAACAGGGGCTTTCCCTTTGTTATCTTTCTTGGGGGGATTAGCACGACCCCCAGTCTGGTTTGTTGTTTGGGGACTTTTCATCGGTCCCAATCTCTCCTTGACAGGTGCTTTACCTCGGTTTTCCGGTAAAGGACCGAGGCGACCTTTCAAATGAACCTTGGATCTAGGAAGACTCACGTTCTTACACGACTCCGCTGGAGGGGCAAGGGAAATGGGATCTGGATTTGATGAAGGTTGGACGACAATTCCGTCCACTTTTGCCTTTGGCGCCGGCTTTGCCTTTGGCACCCACATCTGCTTGTGTTTTGACGGCCCTTTGGCACCCACATCTGCTTGTGTTTTGACGGCTTCTTGACCGTCTCTTCTTTCTGCATCTCTTCTGATTTCTGCAGAAGGACTCAGGCATGCGCAAGCAATGCGCAGCGTTTCTTGATTCGCTCTTCGAGGGTTGAGCGAGTCCTCTTGACACGAACCCATTCGTTCGTCTCTGTCTTGGAGGAGGAGTTGGTTGATCGCCGTTGTTGCTCCTGGCGCTGTCTGGACTTTAGATCCTCATTGTAGCGGATCCCATCCATCGATTCTGCGGCCTTGGCCAGTTGTCGGGCGAGGCGTTGACGCCGTCTTTGGCGTGCCCTTTTCGACAAAGCTAGAACACCTTCGACACTTGTCTTTACGGCGGAGGGCAGATTTGGATCTGCGGCTTCAACCGCGTTGGACGTTATAGGAACGTCGCGAGGAGTAGATGCAACAGCGAGGGGATCTCGGGTCTTCGAGTCGGAGGTCCCGCGAGCATTTCTGGAAGATGAAGTCTTCCTGCGCCTGTTTGGAGAGGCGGATCTGGAGGAGGAGGAAGAGAGGTACTCTTCAAACTTTTGTTGATTGAATTCGTATTCGATCTCTTCGTTCACCCGGATCTTGAAAGCCGGTTGCATCACGACGGCCTCGGCAGCGAGGCCGCTGGCTCCCACTGTGGTCGTCAGTTTGTTTTTATCAAAAGTTGCCTTCATCATTGATTTCATTAAAACTTCAAACGTTACAAATGAATTCAAACAATAAAGAAGTAAAAATTACAACTTTCTTAAAAATAAACACAAGATCCGTTCGTCGTCTCTTGCTTGCACGGGTCTTTAGCCTGTGATGGGGACGTCGATATCCGTGGACTACCTGGCAATCATATCTGATCCAGAGCTTCGTCGATCTGCGAGGAGATCTAGAAACTTGAAGTGCCTATCTCGATAAAAGCGAGATATTTTCTCTTCTTAGTATTACCACAACGGGATAATACTAAGGATCGGGTACGGGTGATGTAGATCTGACGAAGAACTCCTCTTGCGTTGAAGTGCTCGATCACTCTTCACTTCGGCAGGGCTTCGCCTCTTCTCCAAAATTCCAGATCTCAAAAAATGAGGCCTAAGGCTTGTATTTATAGGCATAAGGGGTTGCGGAGCGGTTAAAATCGCTTTAGGGGGTCAAATCCGCGTTGGGACACCCTAGGGGTGTCTTGGCCTGGCCGAGACACCCTTAGGGGGTCTCGGCTAAACCGAGACACCCTTGGGGTGTCTTGGCTTGGCCGAGACACCCTTGGGGTGTCTTGGCTTGGCCGAGACACCGTAGGTGCCTCGGTTCAGCTCTGAGACGTTTTCAATGCCCGTTTGACCGTTTTCGCTGTAACTTCTTCGTCTGAACCCGGATTTGAGTGATTCCAAATGCGTTGGAAAGCCGACAAGGAGTTCTATCAGCTCTAATGGTTGGATCATCTGTTGAATGAATGAGACACGAAGGGCGTTGTTCCTTTTGTAAACACCGCGGGGCTCTCGATTAGCCCGTACCTTCGTTATTCCGAAATTCTGTCGGCTCACGTAGTTCATCGATTCACTTCAAGCATTCACCGACGTCAATCGAACTCCTGTGAACCGGATAGTGACGTTCACCGTCATTCCTTAACACTGAGCTGTTCGTAGAGACCTATTGGCAATTTTCGATGCCTACAATAGTGTGTTGTTTGCAGAGTGGTTTGTAGGAACTCGCTTCTGAATTTGTCGCCGTCAAGAAGTTGGACTCCGATGGGAAGACCATCAATCAAACTCCGACCCCTTAAGTGCCAATGCTATATATTTATTTGGTATCTTGGTTTGTTTTGCACTGCCCTTCGATAATGTCGACTCCTGAATCAAGTGGCACCTCGGCTCCTCTTGTTCATCAATTAGAAACCGCTCAATGGGTTGGTTGGTATCAAGTTAAATTCCGTGAAATACCGAGACGGGACTATAATTACGAGATCGCTTGCAAGTTTCCCGCTTTCGAGGGCGGTGCGTATGGAGAGATCCATCAAGATACTCCGGGATGAAATTCTTTTACCATACTCAGTAGAGGTACCTTTTGGTGGCTCATAAATATTTGTGCAGGCTATCTTATTTTTCGACAAGGGAGGAAGTGCTTTATTGAACCATATCAGCCTTATCGCTTTTCTCGGCAATTTGGCTATGATCAGATTTACGTCGGGAATCCAAACCCTACTCTTGCGTACACAGGTAATGTGTATGAAGGAGCAAGAGCTTGGTATTACTCGGTAGCAGGATGTACAGGAGCAAAATTCCGACTGCCGCACAAGATGCCCAACGTTCGTACTTCTTTAAGCTTTTGCATGTGGTACCAAGCTGCCTCTCAAATTTTAGCTTACAACATGAATACCTCTTGCTTGAGAGCCATCCACAAATGGTATGCTTCAAAGAGAAATGCTAAAAGGTTCCATGCCCGGGGTGCTAACGAATATTTATCATATGAAAAGCCGATTACAGAGGACAAACGGCAACAATCACCAGAGCAAGTTCAGGAAGAGGCCAGGATGCTGGATACTCACGAGGTGGAACCTTCGAGAGTTCAGACTCGGAGTAAGAGTGCCACTGGAAAAAAAGCACTAGACCCGGCTAAAGAAGCCCAGTATGACAAACGAGCTCGTCGAAAGTTAGCGCTCGAGCCCCCTGCTTCAAAACTTATGTCAGATGCTCAGAAAGCATGGCATACCGAAGAGGAAGAATGAGAGTCAGCTCCTATGGGACTCTTGCCTCAGCCTCGTCTCCCCAGCGTTGGTCCCGCTTTAAGAGGCCCTGCCTCTTCTGCACATTCATTGAATGAAGAAGAACATGGAGATGAATCATTTGCAGGGGGTATGGATTTTACCCCTGAGGACACACTTCGTGATACTGCCTCCACTGCCCCACAAGTTGAAGAAGATATACCTCCTGTCCAAGAACCTACTGTGACTGCCAAGCAAGATTCAGTAGTGGACAAGTCTCCCTCTGCTTCTGTGTTACTACCCCCTGTAGGAGGTACGCAGCCAAGCCCTATGACTGGAGTCATATCAAAACCTACTATCATCGAGGATCCACCAGCATTTCCTTCCGTAGACGAAGATGAGCCTATGGAATATAGCGATGGCGAGAATGGTATGGATGATGATGGTGACCAAAGTGAGGGTAATGAAAATGATGACAACTTGGGTGATGATAGTGATGACCCCGGTGAGTGGGATATTCCACCGTCACGGTCTTCAGACAAGGCGTCAGCCTACATTCCCCTGCCTCTCACTAGTAAGCGTCGTTTGTTTTGACTCACGACTAATCTTTGTTTTATATTTAAACCATTTTCTCATACAGATCCTATGATCCATGAGGCAAGCGCTGTCATCCCTGCTTTAACGCAACAACTTATGCTACCCCCAGCTCAGGTGTCAGAACCACCTTGCTTGGAACTCTCAACGACAACTCTCCCACCGATGACCTTATTGACAATTTCTTTAGCCTCTACAGAAGTTGTAGACGTGCCCAGATCATCTAGAGCGGGGGAACTTATGATTCTTCAATCGAGTCCATCTCAGCTGGATGTCGACGTTCCCTCCCAAGCTACTACGCTGAAATCGCCTGCTGGTCTTTTACTTGGCTTTGTATCTTCAGAAGTTTCTGTACCATCTCCTATCACTGTTTCGAGTCCCATGGATGTGCCAGATTTTCTTAAGATTTCTCTTAGTTATCTAGAGAGTCTGGCAAAGAAAGTGATTGAGGAAGTATTGGCTGGCAGAGATACTTTTAAAACCTTTAAGCCTATGCTCACAAATAGTTTAAATAACCTCAAGTTCGTGGGTGATGTCGACGCTGTTCGTCATTGTTCAGAAGCTATCTTATGCTTGGAGGCACAATTAAGGTTCTTGGAGGCCCTAGGTCGTGCTGATATCCAAGCGCAGATTGCGTCGACTTTCAAAGACATCCGGGCTGAAGAATTTAACAAGTATGAAGCAGCTCAGCGTCATATAGCCGAGGAGGAAGTCCGGGTGGAACTTTTGCAAAAGCTGCATGCTCAAAAGCAAGCTGAGTTAGCGCTCTCCAACACTTCTCTAGAGAATTTACGGGAGAAGATTGTCGCTACTGAAGTAGAGTTGACCAGGTTGAAAGCTCAATTCAAACAAGAAGAAGCTATTGTCACTGAGCTCAATGTCAAGAGCGCCATCTCTCTAGTAGATTACTGCACAGGAGCTAATGCTCTTGCGGAGGCCAGACAGAAGATTGCTGTCATGTTACCCAATGAGGACGAGCTTCGGAAACGGGCTGAAATGCTAGTGCAAACCAATCATGAAGAGAAACTTTCTGACCTTAAATCTCAGCTTGTTTCCTTTAGTTTGATGAATTATTGCGTTACTTTTTGTATTGCTCTTTTGGTAGTGGCAACACTTATCTTCTTGTTGCTTTGCTTTCCTTTGAATAAACATAGCGCTGTTTTGGTTTTTTCATCGTTTCTTTTGCATATCATTTTTTGACATGGAACCATGAAATTCTGCTTTAATATCAAAGGATAGATTGTTTATATGCTTTTTGTGTTAAGCACTAGAAGAAATTTGTAAATCTCAGGGGTGCCATGTTAAAATGGTGCGTGTTATGATCGGAGCAACTTTGAGGACCTATCGCTCTATTGGTGAGAGTCGATAAGTTAGAAGTGTTGTGATCGGAGAAACTTTGAGGACTTATCGCTCTATTGGTGAGAGTCGATAAGTTAGGAGTGTTGCGATCGAAGCAACTTTGAGGACCTATCGTTCTATTGGTGAGGGTCGATAAGTTAGGAGTGTTGCGATCGGAGAAACTTTGAGGACCTATCGCTCTATTGGTAAGAGTCGATAAGTTAGGAGTGTTGCGGTTGGAGCAACTTTGAGGACCTATCGCTCTATTGATAAGAGTCGATAAGTTAGGAGTGTTGCGGTCGGAGCAACTTTAAGGACCTATCGCTCTATTGACGAGAGTCGATAAGTTAGGAGTGTTACGATCGGAGCAACTTTGAGGACCTATCGCTCTATTGGTAAGAGTCAATAAGTTAGGAGTGTTGCAATCGGAGCAACTTTGAGGACCTATCGCTCTATTGGTGAGAGTCGATAAGTTAGGAGTGTTGCGATCGGAGTAACTTTGAGGACCTATCGCTCTATTGGTGAGAGTCGATAAGTTAGGAGTGTTGCGGTTGGAGCAACTTTGAGGACCTATCGCTCTATTGACGAGAGTCGATAAGTTGAAAGTGTTGCGATCGGAGTAACTTTGAGGACCTATCACTCTATTAACGAGAGTCGATAAGTTGAAAGTGTTACGATCGGAGCAACTTTGAGGACCTATCGCTCTATTGACGAGAGTCGATAAGTTAAAAGTGTTGTGATCGGAGTAACTTTGAAGACCTATCGCTCTATTGGTAAGAGTCGATAAGTTAGGAGTGTTGCGATCGGAGCAACTTTGAGGACTTATCGCTCTATTGACGAGAGTCGATAAGTTGAAAGTGTTATGATCGGAGCGACTTTGAGGACCTATCGCTCTATTGACGAGAGTAGATAAGTTGAAAGTGTTGCGATCGGAGCAACTTTGAGTAAGGTAGAGTTCAAATTCTGTGGAAATGAAACCCATCATAGGTTTAATGTTGACATTGAAAAGACTTCGTCAACTATTTTGTTTTAAATTCTGTAGAAGTTTTAAACTCAAGCAGCATATTTTCCAAAAATCCGATTCTAGAAATAGGGGTACCCCTTGCGTTCATGCTCTTGAGTTGGGCTGCGTATTTTTGGAAGAACGCATCTCTAGATTATTGCGTTTAGTCTGGCCTGCCTATCTTATGGATGTAGGGTTTTGTCTCACGTCTAATCGGAAGTCCAACGACTGCAATGATGACGAAGAGACCACACCCGTCGGGAGTCTTGGAACTCTATATCATTTAATTATTTATAAATAGGCTTGATTAGTCTTGTCAAAAGCCTTAACGTTTAAACTTCTTTCTTGAACTCCTAAACGAGTTTCTTCTCGTTAGTTATTCTACTATTTTGTCTCGTCTTCTGGCCATGGCTTCCAAGAAGTCTTGCTCGAGCGGAGACGAAAAGATGGCGCACCCTACACTCGTCTTCTGGCCATGGCTTCCAAGAAGTCTTGCTCGAGCGGAGACGAAAAGATGGCGCACCCTACACCATCGTCGGAGAATGTTTTCGGGTCCTCTTCCAGACCGACGTCAATGCCTTCATCTCCGATGGCTGGGTCTCAAGGTAAGCCATGCTGCTTTTTCTGTTTTAGTGTTCTTTTTTCCTTGATAAATTTTCTTTAAATCCCGTGGATGAATTCTGGTTGATGATGACGAATAAGATTCGTCTTTTCAATCTTGAATGTGAAAAGAACTTGCATGTCTCTTGACGAAAACTGTTCGTCTCCTTGATTTTGGATGATAAAAGAATTTCCTGTGTAGAACTTGCATGTCTCTTGACGAAAACTGTTCGTCTCCTTGATTTTGGATGATAAAAGAATTTCCTGTGTCCATTATCGTAACGAAGGGTCAAACCCTTGACGTTGAACACATGGAGAAGTTTCTGTGTTCATTGACGAAAACTACTCGTCTTAGATACAAATAACATTCCTGCGTTCTTTGATCTCGAATGCAGAAGGGAACTTCTGTGTTTATTGATGAGATGAAGGGTTGATCCCTTAATCTTGGACACAGGAAGAAGTTTTACGTTCATAGGGATCCAACGCGGGTCTAGTTTCCTTGCGTTCAGGCTGATCTTGACGCATGTCTAGACCACTGCGTTTGCATTCACCTATTTATTTGACTTTGCTTTTTGTTTGTCTGCAAGGTGGAGCTCCTGCTACTGCTCCCCTTATCATTCCCGAAGACGCTCCTTTTATTACACTCATCTCCACGATCTTCCCGCATGAGGGCTTCGAGCGGGTGACTGATGAGGTTGTTTATCTGTCGCCCAATTGCACTCTCTTCCTCTCTAGGCGTTTAGAGAACCAGGTGAGGCAAGCCTTCTCCATTGTGATGCACAGGTGGGGCTCCTTCCCTGAGTTTCAAGCTTCTATCGAGGAAGGGTTGAATGCTCTTGCGGAAGTCAACCCCCTCTACGCTCGACGTTTTGGGGAGACGATCTACCGCTACTCGGGGGCCGCTCGTTACCTGGAGGAACTGCAGCAGACAAACCTAGGGCCTAAGATCCAACGGGCCATCAGCAATGCTAGGCTGAAGGAGAAAGTTGCTGGTAGGGCCCGAGCTTTGGATATTTCAGAGAGGAAGGCTCGCATCTGGAGCTTGCAGAAGCAACGTTGCCAGTCAAGAGCCAGACTCAATGCAGGGGAGCTAACCCAGGAGGAGTTTAGCCTTGGGGATGCCACCCTCGAGGCGAGGGTTCAAGCTGAAAAAGAAGCCATCCAAGTGCTGCAACGAGAATGTTCTGTTGCTGCTGTGGTTTCTGATGTCGAGCTTCGTAAGAGAGTTAAAGAAGAAGTGCTGGCGAAGCACGAAAAGGCCATATCTAATACAGAAGCTTATCTTCTGAGTTTCTCTTTACTCTAAGCCCCAGCAACTCTTACTTTTGTTTTGATTTTGTAATAACTCTATGTTATTTCTTCAAACACTTATTATCTGCATGAGATGAACTGCTGCTGTTTTTCTTGCATTTTCTGTGTTTGTCTAAACACTTATTATCTGCATGAGATGAACTGCTGCTGTTTTTCTTGCATTTTCTGTGTTTGTCTGGAATGATGCAGTCTTGTTGTGATGTTGAAATTTCTGAAAATTCCCCCACTGCGTTTGAATAATTTGAACGCAGGCTTATTCAGGACGCATGGTTTTGTCTTTGCGTCCAAACAAGTTTGAACGCAACTCCGAGACTTGGGTTATAGTTATAAGACTTACGTTCAGGGAGATCTGATGCATTACAATTTGTTAAGGATCCCCTTTGCTGTTGTTAGGGTAATCTCTGGAAGTTTCTTCGTTGTAGTTGAGATTCTGTGTTTGAATGCACTCAACGTGGGTCTGCCTCCTTATAGGAACCAAAAACGCAGAGTTGAAACTTGCGTTCGGGAGACTTGAAACGCGGTTATAGAACTTGCGTTCAGGGAAGTTAGACGCTCTTTCTTCCAACCTTGGGTGCGCATCTTAGGTTGCTAAGACTTTTCCACTGAACCAAATCAATCCAACAACTTAGGAAATTTTCTTTATTATAATAATTCTCGACAACTTAAATCGTCAGAGATGTAATGTTAACTTGACGACATACAAAGTGGGAGAACTTATTCGTTCAAATAAACATTTAATAAACAACTCCCAGCTAAGCTCAAGAGAATTGCAGCTTACGGGTAATATTTCTTAAGAAACTTCCCATTAATTGGCATCATAAGTCTGTCACTTTTTTTATTAATGAGACGGTAAGCTCCGTTGGAATAGACTGTCTCTACCACAAAAGGTCCTTCCCATTTGGTATTAAACTTCCCTTTGGTTTTATGGGTCATCACCATAGGTCGTCGATTAGCCAAAACCAAATTGCCTTTCTTGAAAATCTGTTCCTTAACTTTTTTGTTGTAGGCTTTAGAAATACGGGCTTGATATAGTTCAATCTGTTGCTGAGCTTGAAGTCGCTTGTCGTCTAAAGTTTTAAGTTCCTACAGACGTCGTTGGTGTTTCTCTTCCTCTGTCAGTCCGGTCGTGATAGCGACTCTTAAGGAAGGGATCTGGATTTCTAATGGCAACACAGCTTCGCAGCCATATACTAAAGAGAATGGTGTAGCTCTTGTGGGGGTCCTCACTGTTGTGCGGTAGGCCCACAAACATTCGCCGAGTCTTTCGTCCCAATCTCGTCGGCTCTTGGAGATGAACTTTTTGAGGAGCTTCACGATAGTTTTGTTAAAAGCTTCTGCAAGACCATTCGTTGGCGGATAATATGCCGTAGATGCGACGCTTTGGATTCTAAACTTGTCACAAAATCTCTGAAATCCAAAGCTAACAAATTGTGTCCCGTTGTCGTGAACTATTCGTCTTAGGACTCCAAAGAGGTAGATGACGTGATGTTTAATGAACTTGATCACATTCTTTGTCTTGACTTCTTTTAGCAGGATTGCCTCTGCCCACTTGGAGAAATAGTTTATTACGACCAAAATAAACTGGTGTCCTTTGGAAGTCAGAGGAGAAATTGGTCCCACAATATCCATGCCCCACATTTCAAATGGCCAAGATGCAGATGTAGGATGCAAATTACCTGGCGCTTGATGGATAAAGTCCCTATGAATCTGACATGCGTGACAGCATTTAGCATAGTCAACTGCGTCTGAGAACATTTTTGGCCAGTAATATCCAATTCGTCGAAGACGATCGCCTAATTTAGCTCCAGGCTGATGAGCTCCGCACATTCCGTCGTGAGCTTCCTTAAGGGCCTCTTTCGCTTCCTTCCGAGAGAGACATCGAAGTAAAACTCCGTCATGTGATTTACGATATAAGGTTTGAGAAACAGCATCATAATAGAATTGGAGGGCCTTTCGTCTGATAGTGGTCGCTTCCTTAGGATCATCAGGCAAAATTTTGTATATGGCATAGTCGATGTACGGGAATCACCAATCTCTAGCTTCAAATTCCATCGAGGTTGTGCAGACTTCTCTTGTCGATGTCTTATCGGAGCTTTCCTCCATAGGAATCTTAGAACAGTATAACTCACGTCCCGTAACCGAGATTGTAGTTTCGGCCCCCGGAGGTAATGCTAATGAGGTTGCCAACGAAGCTAAAGCATCCGCGTAAGCGTTCTGAGCTCGTGGAATGTATCCGATAAAGAAACCTTCGAACTTCTCAACTTGCTTTAGCACTGCGAAGTAATACGGGATAAGATCCTCATGACGTACTTCGTATTCCCCTCGGACTTGATTTACGATTAGCTGAGAGTCACTGTAGGCTTCAAGATGTCGAATATTAAGTTCCTCAGCAATCTGCATTCCTAGTAGCAGCACATTATATTCGGCTACATTGTTGGTACAAGGTTCGATCAACGAAAGCTCTCTTGGGATCACATGGCCGTTAGGGGAAAGGAGTACAACCCCCACTCCTGTGGTAATTGCTCCATGAGGATTTGCTCTAGATACACCATCGAAGAATAATTTCCACACTTGCGTGGCTTCTTGAGTAACACAAGTCTCAGCTACTTTATCGGGTAGTTCTTCATACAATTTAGATGTCGCTGGTACCGGATGATCGGCTAAGAAGTCTGCCAACGCTTGACCTTTGACCGCCTTTTGGGGCATAAACTGCATATCATATTATGACAAGAGAATGGCCCATTTCGTGAGCCGGCAATTCAGAGATGATGGCTTTGTCATCAGAACTCTCAAGGGATTCACCTTGGAGATGACGTGAATTATTTATCCAACTAGGTAATGTCGCATCTTTTGAACTGCGAATACCAAAGCAAGACATTCTTTTTCAACTGGATTGTATCGGTGTTTGGCTCCCATCATAGTCCTGCTTAGGTAATAGATGGCTTGCTCTTGACCCTGATCGTTATTCTGCGCCAACAAAGCTCCAAGAGAATGTTCCATGGCTCTCACATACAACAGGAATGGTTTTCCTGATTTTAGGGCTACAAGAACCGGCGGTTGAGTAAGATACTCTTTAATCTCTTCAAATGCTCTTTGACAATCCTTATCCCAAACAAAGGATACTCCTTTCTTCATGAGTTTAGAGAAATGTTGACAGTGTCCTGAGAGATTTGATATAAATCTACGAATATAGGCCAATCTCCCCTGCAAACCCCTGAGCTCATTAAGATTCTTTGGAGGTGGCATATCTTGGATAGCGCGGATTTTCTCTGGGTCAAGAGAAATCCCCTTGGAGGTAACGATAAATCCCAGGAATTTTCTGCTCGATACTCCGAGGAACGATTTTATCGGGTTTATCTTCAGCTGATGTGCTCGCATAATCTCGAACATTGTCTTCAGATCTGCAAGATGATCACTTTTACATTGGCTTTTTATTGCTATATCGTCAACGTAGCACTCAATCTTCTTACGTAGGTGTTCGTGAAAGATGGCGTTCATTGCACGTTGATAAGTTGCACCTGCGTTTTTCAGGCCGAATGGCATTACTGTATAGCAATACACCCCCAGTGGTGTTCTAAAAGCGGTATGTTTTTCGTCTTCTGGATGCATCTTGATCTGATTATACCCGGAGAACCCGTCCATGAAAGACATCCTTTCATATCCGCAGGTGTTATCGATCATAACATCGGTGATAGGAAGCGGAAAATCATCTTTTGGACAAGCTGCGTTAAGGTCACGGAAGTCAATGCATGTCCGGACCTTACCGTTCTTCTTGGGAACTATAACAATGTTGGCTACCCAGTCCGGGTGTTGTTCTTTCCTAACAAAACCCGAGTCTATAAGCTTTTTAACCTCTAACTCGATCGCTTCCATGACCTCGGGACGAAACCGACGTTGCTGTTGCTTGACGGGTTTTGCATCCGAGTCGATGTTGAGGCGATGTGTGGCTACTTTTGGGTCCAGGCCAGGCATATCTTCGTAATTCCAAGCAAAGACATCTATATATTCTCGGATGAGAGATATAAGGTCTTCTTTTTCAGATGATGATAAGTCTTCGGCTATAAAGATAGGCTTAGGGTTAGATTCCTCTCCCATGTTGACCTGGATCACTTTATCTTCAGTGGGTGGTTCGCGTTGTTCGAAGCATATATCCCACAAAATGTTGAGGCTCTTGATCCAAGGATCGTCGGTGGATTCGATTAATCCTTCATCACCCCCTGCGTCTTCATCTGGATGACTAGTCAAAACCATGTTCACGGTTAGACTTTTAAAGAAAGGCCCAACACTGACGTCGGATTCCTAAGAAGATGTCCCGGATGAATGGTCCTGACGCAGATAATTACTGATTTCATTTTCGGAGGCTGATGGGGTTGTGACGTAGCCCACGCCTCTTTTGGTTTTTTGATAGTAGTCCGGAGGTTTTCCTTCGGGGGTGAGAGACATTCGAATTGGTGTTTGCCTTCCTTTCCCGAAGTTTAAACCCTGTTTTTCATTAAAGTTATACCCCCCATTTGTTTCATTAAGTGTATAGAATTGGGTTCATGGTAATGAAATTAAGGAACTCCATCATCTTCTTCCGAGCTTCCTCGTCGGAGTGGTGTGGGTTTAACTTTACCGAGACGGATTGGCTTTTGCCCTTTCTTTTTGGACGGGACTTCGAAGAAAGCCTTTTGTGCATATTCTACTTCTTCATCTGAAGTGAAGGATGACTTAATTGGCAATGTGAGGCATGCTTCTGTACGCAATGTGTGCCACGAGTTGGTACCTGCATTATGATTATTCTCTATTTGTTCAGCTTTAAAAGATTCATCAGACAAGTACACTAAAATAAAATCTTCATTAATGCACCACTCGGCCTCACTCGGTACATTATTATTGTTCTTGACTGGACCAATTACATCGAAGTTCAACTCCCATGGACAATTCCCTTCCGAGTCGGATTCAACATCTGCCTCATTACCACTGTCAATATCTTCTTTCTCTTGTGATTCTGAGTAGAAGACCGAATCTGTATGGAAGTTTTCCACTCCTCTGAAGGGGTACTTCTCCGTAATCAGGGTTCGAACTTCGCCTTCATCATTGACATACTTCATGACCTGATGTAGGGTGGATGGGACAATGCGATTTGCGTGAATCCATGGTCGTCCTAATAACAGATTGTAGGATGTGTCCGCATCTATGATATAATAAGTCACTTCGGACCTGAGATCTCCGATCTGACATCTGAGTTTGATCTTTCCCAGAGGCCGAGTGCTGTTAACATTGAATCCGAAGATGGTAGTTTGGGTAGCATTCAACCGATGCATGGGAATCCCTAAAACTTGCATGACTCTGTATGGCATGATGCTGAGTGTCGAGCCTAGGTCGACCTAAACACGGCTGATTTCTGATGACCCGATGTATCCTGTATAGTACAGGGGCCTATCATGCTTATGTTTCACTTGCATATCTTCCTGAGTGAATGATATGCAGGGTAGGCTTCTGGCTGCTTGTAAACATTGCAAGCAAGACTGATCTTCAGACGCTTCAGGAATTGGAGTAACTTGAGTAATAAAGCTCCCCGTGTTCTTCAAAGCTTCAATCAGAGCTTCTTTGGTGGTTTTGGACAACTTCAAGAGTTCATATAGGGTAATCCTAGCAGGTATATTGGCTAGATGTGCCATTACATTGAATTGGAAAGGGGCGCTCGTTTCGCCAATATCCTGGTGAAGATTTTTGTTGAACCGGAACTCTTTTTGTTTCCCTTTATCGACTGGCTTCTTGGGTACAGAACCCCCAGTGTCTTGGGGCTGTTCTTCGGCTTCTTGAGCATTCTGATCATAGTTTCTCAAATAAGCTTTCCCCGACCGAGTACCAGATTGCCTTCTGGGTATGCTGCTAGAACGATTCTCTCTTCTTCTGAGTTGGTGAGAGGTTTGAGATGGTCATTATTCTCACTAACAGAGGGGCTAATCATGTTGGATGACTTAGCCTTGCCACCTTTCTGCTTAGGCGAAGTGTTAGTCCACTGTTGATCTTCAATTAGGTCGGGATGGACTCACATGATCTCTCCTTTTGAAATAGTGAGGGGTACCAACCCCCTGCTCTTCTGATTGTGTACATCGGTGTTTTTCAAGTGCATTTCCCCTTTATGGATGGGAACGACACCATCTGTAGCAGCTACAGGGAGGAAGTCACCGAATTGGACCGTAATCAAGTTAGTAGATACAGTCTTCTGCTCCGGCTTCAGGGTAAGTACATTAGCATTCATCAAATTTTGCAAGATGTCTTCGAACACATAGCATTTTTGGGTTGGATGTCCCAAAAATCTATGATAACGATAGTAATTGGGGTCATCTACCTTCCCTGCTTCATCTGGTTTTCTGATTTTGGGGAGCTGTAATTTATTGTTCTTCCGAAGTAGTTGGAACAGAGTGTCCACATGCTCTTCTTTGAACGAGTACTGCTTAGGCGCTCTTTGCTGGTTTGGTGCTTTGCCTTATTTCCCTGATGGCGTGCGTGCATCGGTATTGGCAGCTAACGTCTCCTTTCCCTTGGATCGTGGCGCATTATTCTGGTTGCGCTGTTGTTGTGGCTTGGGTTGAGTAACTTCTTCAGCCTTGACCCGAGTAATAATCTCTTCAGCTTGTTCTCCTTGTGAAACTAACTGTCTCCAGGAGCGACATTCTGCCACTCCCATCTGAGCGAGGAGCTGAGTCTGCAAGTTGTGCCTGTAAGTTTTAACTAAGGTTGATTGAGTCATACCTGACGGGCATCACAATGCCATGCTGCGGAATCTTTCCACATAAGTCTTGATAGATTCTCCCTTCTTTTGCTTGGTGGCGAGAAGGGTAGGAACTGAGACTTTAGTGTCATCTTCGAAGAATCTGGCTAAGAAAAGCCTTTCCATATCTACCCATTTCTGAATGGATCCAACAGCCAGTTTCATAAACTATTCAAAGGCAACTCCCTTAAGAGTACCGATGAACAAATGGGTTAGGATGGCGTCGTTGGCTACCACATCTCTGGTCTGTGACTTGAAGTAGTAGATGTGTTGGTTCGACGACCCTGTACCATCGAAAGGTTGTAGAGTTAGGACCTTAAACTTCGGCGGATAGGGAGTTGTATCCCATTCTACGGGGTAAGGCTGTATCACTCCTTCCTCGCGAAGCTCGCTTCTGTTGGCTATTGCGTTAAGGCGGGCTTCTAGCTCATCTACTTTAGTTGATTGGGGATTCTGTTCTCTTTTCACCTCCTTCTCATTCTCGGAAGAAGACTCCAAATTGTGAGTCTCTTGTTCCAAATTTTCAAGTACTTTCTGCTTTCCTTTGGAGGTCATTTTTCGGGAAGATTCAGGTTTTTGCCCTTTTTCGGCGAGGAGTTGGGCCAACATATCCTTCATTTGGAGAAGGGTCTCTTGTTGTGCATGGAGCATAACATGATGTTTATTGATTGTTTTAGCTAAATCCTCGGGGTCTCCAGTTATGTAAACGGAGACTTCCCGTGCCACGACAGAGCTTGAAGATTGAGATCCGACGATTGCCGAGTGTTCATCATCAGAAGTAATGCTTTTGGCCAGCTTTCTATAGTCAACTGAACGAATAGCTCCTGTCCGCGTCCGGGTGTGTCAATATACTCCTTCGAACTCATCACAAATTTCCCGAACGGTCGGGGAATGACTTCTCTCTGATTCATCAGAATTGGGAGTGCAGCTTTCCCTCTGCCAATCACATTAATAGTGACTTGAGGATATTCAGCTTTAGAACTCTTCTTCTTCTGATGATGTTGTCGCTTGGTAGGTCTTGCGATGTCAGACAGTCTATCGAATACAGACCTGCGAGGCTCAGGTGTACAACAGTGGCATTTGGAAAGGACTGTTGAAATAAGCCGCTCACAATAACATGAATGAGCTGCTCGTTGCGTTGGTTTTTCCCTAGAGAGTAACTCCCGTAGATCAGGGATTTGAGAGTAATTCTTTGTCGGAGATAAGACCCTCTGTCTTTGAGGAGGCGATACTTGTTCTTGTCGGACATGAATCTTAAGCCCGTGTTGACTCCTTTGTACTTGGCAGACCACATCGCGTTCTGAAACGCAAGGGTCGCTTTGAGATTTATAAACATCAGGCTTTGGCCTGTGTTTAATTGATGAAACAGACCCCTTGATATCATGTTTTGTTTGGACACACTCATAGGGTGTGTTTTTATCCTTAACAGTACTGTGCTTTGGATGGACATCACACCACTGAGGATCGCGTTAGAGCTGTATCACTCGAGGCTCGTAGTTAGGTTCATTGCCATGAAGTATGTGTTCTGGAGTAGGAACGCAATTTTCGTGCGTGGCTTCAAGAACGCGATCCTCGCGTTGAACCAGGGATCGATTTTCTCGAAGATACGCTCGTCGGATGGATCTTCTCCGCCTTCGAGCGGCGTTCTTCTTGGCTTGTTTCAAAGCCTTAGCAGCAGCGTCGGCGGCATTAGTTGGGTGTTCTTCTACCATAGGTCTCTTACAACCTATTGTACGCTGTGTTGATATAGGTGTAGAGTCTTCAACCAGCAGAGCTAGTTTAAGTTTCTGACCGAAGGAGAGGGCTTTCTTCGGCTTCTCAATAACAGGTTGGATCTCTTTGGAGGCTTTTTGGATGTTGTGTCTGGCCTTGGGGCTAAGCGATCCATAGGAAAGAGCTTCCTCGTACTTGACTTGATCAAACTCTACAATGAGAGTTTCAACTATCGTTCCAGCGAGATGAATATCGGATTGCGCCACCACTTCTTCATCAGAAAAGCTAGTCCCCAGCAGAGTCGTCATCTTTTGTTTGTGAAAAATTTGCAGTAAAAGAAATAATGAAAGAAAAATTGATTTGTATTCTCTCAAAATCGATTACAATTTGGATTCCGATTACAAAAGAGAGGAGGATTGATCTGAATCCTCCCCTTTGTTTAATTCTGGGTTCTTCACGATGGCGATAGAGTGCTTCCTTCGAATGCTTGTGTCGAACTTGCTCTCCGTTGACGATCCGAAAATCTCAATTCGCTGGAACAAATGACTTGTATGGTTGATAACTCTTGACGAGTCTTGTGATTCAAAATGAGTAACAAACTCTAATAAGAAAAGAGTTGTTTGAACCAAAAATAATTCGGTTAATAAGCCAAGTATCGAATATCTGGAACTCTTCAGTTTGTTGAAGATCGTTGCCTCTAGATTCTTTTCTCCAAACCCGATCCCTGGATCTCTATCCCTCCGAATCCCTCCGAATCCCTGAACTCTGTTGAGTTTGTTGATATTTATAGGGAGATTAGGGGTGTAACTGCCCCTATAATCCGCACCCAAATGAGGGTTTAGTCGCCTCATTAATTGGTTGTAACAACCCACGTAAACCACTCCTCAGATCGTGGGTGAGAAACGGTTTTTGAAACTGCATGGATCATGTTTGAATGGGTCAGAACCTTGACTTGCGTTCTGGCATAGATTCTGTGCTTGAACGCAGTATCTGGAAGTGCGTTCTGCAGCGACTGAAGCTGCGTTCTGCAGCGGTTGGAACTGCGTTCTGTAGCGGTTGGAGCTGCGTTCTGCAGCGGTTGGAGCTGCGTTCTGCAGCGGTTTGGAGCTGCATTCTGTAGCGATTAAAGCTGCGTTCTGCAGTGGTTGGAGCTGCATTCTGTAGCGGTTGGAGCTGTGTTCTGCAGCGGTTGGAGCTGCGTAGCTGCGTTCTGCAGCGGTTGGAGCTACGTTCTGTTTTGTCTTTATATATGGATGACACCAATGACTATTCAAAAAGGTCCTATTCAGGCCATTTGTGACAATTGTGGCATCTCAATAACGCTCTATCAACTGCGGGTCACGATCTCCACTAAGATCTCTTTGCATGGCTTTAACCATGCACTTCTCAGCATGTCGAATATTTGCCCATAGTTCTCAAGATCTTCCTGCTTTTCTAAAATCATTACACTGCTTATCAGTGCCTCTAATAGTTGCTAATATAATATTAGTCATGTTGTTGTCGCAGCCATCAAGATTAATCATCTCAAATATAGGGCTATGTTGATAGTTGAGGATGCAATGATTGTGTTGCTTTGAGTTTTGGAACGCAGCCACTTGTATTTTGACCGTAGGGGTGAACTCTTCCTCCTGATGTGAAGAAATCGTTGACTTGTAATTTTTCTTAATCCATAAGGAAATACTTTGATTGTAGCTTTCCTTTGGTAACAAGAAAGTCATCTGATTGTAATTTTCATTATTGGAGCTTGATGGGGATCAGCTATCCATTATGATTTTTAGACAGCCTACACCTACCACAAACATCACATTTAAAAACATAGGGTCTACTAGAAACATTTGGCAAATTAGAATTCTTTTTTAAATCAAAACAAAACTTTGCCAAATGGCCAAGACGACCACAATAATCGTATTTAAACACATGAGTATGCGTATGATGAACTTTATGAGTGTGTGCATGTACATGTGTGTGTGATGAAGAAGCATTATGAGATGCACAAGAAGCATTAGTCTTAGAAAATTTGTGTGCATCATAGTAAAAATTAACAATGTGGCCTTTACGACCACAAATTGAGCATTTGTAAACTTTACTATACAAGTGTGCATAGTGTATAGGTGATTTTCTAGCACTAGATTTAGCACAGTTGTCCATAAGTTTCTTATGGTTATCAATGCATATTCTCAAAGTTGAATCTAAAGATAAAATACATTTATTCACAAGATTCAAATCTTCATTATTAGGCACATATGCATTTTTATTAGAAGTAGAACATAAATACAAGATTCAAATCTTCATTATTAGGCACATATGCATTTTTATTAGAAGTAGAACATAAATAGTTATTTATAAAAGAAGCAGTATCATTATTAGGCACATATGCATTTTTATTAGAAGTAGAACATAAATAGTTATTTATAAAAGAAGCAGTAATATTTTTTATGTTCTCAACTTCTAACATGACATTATTTTTGTCATGAGTCAAGTTAGTAATATCCAATTTCAAATTATTATTTTTCAAATTTATCATATTATTGTTTTCTTTAAGAGTAACATTTTCTTGAGAAATGATATCAAATTTGGGAGCTAACTTCTCATAATCGGATTTTAAATCTTCATGCTTACTTTTTAAGTCTAAAAAGATATGATGCAATTTGTTATAGGCATACAATAATTTTTCAGAAACACACGCTAGTTCATCACTAGATATATTATTAATGAATTCGAACTCGCATACCTTACTAGGGCTATCGCCTAATACCCGTGTGCATGATGCTCTATTGGAACTTGAAGAGGAAGCCTCCAAAGCTTGTCAGATCGCCTCCAAGTCCCCTTGATGTGCTTCAATAAATTTTCATAATGTGTAAACACTATTAAAATGAACAATCTTGTTAGATATATATGAATCAAAAGCATATAGCAAATATTCTAACAAAATCTTGTTCAATGTAAATACTCTTTTATCATTTTTACTCTACTTGGATTTCTCTAAAGTGGGCACAATATAAGCATCTTCAATAACTTCCCATAAATCAAAATGTCTAGATCTAACAAATATATTAAAACTAGAGCACCATTGGACATAGGGGAAATTATCTATTCTAAGAGCAACAATAGGATCATAGCCTAAACAAGGTGCAGAATGCATGTCCTTAATATCTATATGTATGCAAGCAAGATAACAATAAATCCCAAAAATTAGATTAGCACAAAAAGATAATTTGGATCTTTGACTCAAGACGATTAGACCATAAATCAAAGAGCACCAAGCTCTGATACCAATTGAAAGTACCCTAAAGCCACTAGGAAAGAATCCTAGAGGGGGTGAATAGGGTTTATGCTAATCTAATCCGATTTAATGCTAATTAAAAACTAATAATAAATATCCTAGCAAATAAGATATACAATGAGATATATACAAGGATAAGCAATATAAACAAGGGTAAACAAATAGTGTAGACAATATAGTGGACAAACTAAATAATGAGACAATGACGATATTAGCAATGAGCACAAGTATAAATGAACGCCAATGCAAACTCAAACACAATCAAATGATCATGGAGTTTGGACCTTCCGTCCTACGTCTCTGCTGTTAGACCCTAGAGGGGGGTGATTAGGGTCTTATGCTAATCTAATCCGATTAAATGCCAATTAAAATTAATTAATGAGTTATCCTAGTAAGTATGAAATACAACAATGTATATGAGCTAGGATAAGCAATATGAACAACAAGATATATCCTAACAAGGAGATATAGGCAATGTATGTGCAAGGATATATGAACACAAGGGTAAACAATCTAAACTAGATGGAGGGCAATATAATCAACAAGCAATATACAAAGGCAATATAAGATATGAACATAAAAGTAAGTGTGTCAATGCAATCACAAACAAACAATATGATTAAGAAGTTCGGTCCCCGCGACGTACGTCTCCGCTCCTCACCTCGAGGAGATCTCCACTATCACAACCGGGTTTTCTACGTTCACCCGAACAACGTTTACACCTCACAATACAATCACTATGCAATCACACCTCACACACTAAGTGTTGGTCCTAGCCCGTGTCCTCCTCCTCAAGTGCTCGGTTACAACCTCTCCCTAGGCACGTCAACCGACGCCACTCCTCTTGGATTCGACCCCGTCTCTCACCACACACTTCTCTCGGTGTACAAGTGTATTACAAGTGAATCCTCACAATTAGGCTCAATACAAAGTGTTTGTTCTCTACAATGAATGAGAACGAATTATAAGCTCACTCTCTAAGTTACACAATCCCACAACCCAATTATACTATGAATGTAAATACAATAAGCTCAATGGTTGTGTGTGTACAAAGAGATAAATAAAATCAACTAAACTCAATATAAACACTAGCTTAAAAAAATAATAATCAAACAATAAAATGTAAAGCTAGATTGAGTTTAGAAAACTTCTCCAATAAATGACAAGAGTGAGAGAGAGATGATTTAAAGCTCAAACACCAAAGATTATCTGACAAGAGTGAGAGAGAGATGATTTAAAGCTCAAACACCAAAGATTATCTCCTCAAGCCCTTGTGAAATTATCTTCACAAACCAAAATCTTAAACACTCTTTTAAACAAACACAAAGCACCCTTAAACTTGTTTAAACAATTCTCTTGGGTAAACTTGAAAAAGAGCAGCAATAGGGTATTTATACCCACTCTAAATCTCAGTCAAAACCCCTAACAAAGGACAAAAACAGTCCCAGCAAACAGCTCAGGAAATAGCCGTTGGGAAAGCAACAGTCATATTGTCGGTCGACCGGAAATTCAGTCGGTCGACCGATGGAGCCTCTCGGTCGACCGGACCGGTCGACCGATGACTCTCTGGAAAAATACTGATTTGAGCTCTCGGTCGACCGGACCGGTCAACCGATGACTTTCTGGAAAAATACTGACGAATGGTCAATTGACCGGTCGACCGTACCGGTCGACCGAAAACTGACATCCCAGAAAAACAAAGCTGATTTTAAAACACTGTTTAAAAATATCAAATAAATTCCAAAAAATGTAAAACTTTGGGGAATGATTGTAGACATGATAATAAACATGCTACAATGACTGGTTATCAAAAAGGACTTCCCAAATGAAAAATATCATCATTTTACAAACTAGTCCAAAACATGAAAATATGAGATACTTGAATTTTGATGTTTTGACATAAACCAACTTTTGAAACTTTGTGAAATGTTTTTGTAGACTTAGTAAAACATGTATAAACTGATATTGAAGTCTATAAACTAAGAATACAATATTTTCACAAAATTGCATATTCTATGCAATGTTTTCAAAAACATAATAGAAAATATGAAATATAGAATTTCATATATATAACCATAAAAACTCAAAACATATGTATGTATATATATAACTATATATATGCATAGAAACCAAAACTTGTGTATATATATATAACTATATATATATGAAGAAACCAATAAAATGTGTGTGTATATTATATTGAGCTTAACGTACTTAACACACATAATATAAATCCTAAACTAAATTACCCAAGCTAGATCTTGATCTTCAATAAGCTCTTCTAGGTAATCTCGCGGATGAAGCTTTAACTTGGATCTTGAACTTTGAATAGCAAGGCTTCACCGACATTCTGCCAACCTCCTTTGGATATGATCGTTGAAGCTCTATTCCATCCATCCTCCAACTCGTTGTTTGCCTAGGGTAAATACATTAGTTGTAAATTATTTGTTAAACATCATCAAAACAAGAAGGCCAACAATCTCCCCCCTTTTGATGATGACAAACAATTTACAAAAAGGAATATATGCATGAAGGAAATGAACATATACAAGATAATAACTCACATGCATATAAACAAACAAGATAGATATACTCATAATATTTCTCCCCCTTTGACAACATCAAAAAGGGGACAAATGTATGAAGAGAGCGAAAGCTCCCCCTATCAATAAGCATAGGTGAGTATAAAAAGAATATATATAGGGATTGCTCCCTCTATCAAAAAGCCATATAGAATATATGCAATGAAGATCATGGCAAACATATGTGAGCAAGCATAGATGGAAAATATGCTAAACACAACTCACATACTTAAAGACAATGAGAGCACATATGAATATATCAATGTGAAAGAAGTGTCTCATTAGCACAAAAAAATATAGAAACCATATAAAAGAATAGATTTATGAAATCAAAGAAGAGGAACATGAGAGTCATGCAAAAAGTTTTCAAATGAAAACAAATCAACCAAAAGAAATCATAAATCAAGATTTGAGTCCAAAACCTCATGTTTGATCAAAAATAGAATCTCATTTGTGGGATTTGATCAAACCACATATGGAATACATTATAATGCACGAATAGATGATCCATAAGCACAAACATATAAATATCATCATATAAGTGAAATATAATGAATTCAAAGCAACAAATCAAAACAAAATCTTTAACAAAAGAATTTCAAGAGAGGCAACAATATATTAAGCTCTTAAGCTTGTTCTAACCCATATAATCATTCTAGCATCCGGTAAACATGATTTGGGAATAAACACCCAATAAACCCGGAGGGTTATATAAATGCAAACCTCTCATTAAAGCAAAACCAATGATCATGAAAACAAAAGAATTTAGCCAATAAAAGGAATTGTTTTCATAAAAGTTTAAAACACATTTTTCAACACCAAGAAAAAGAAAATAAAAATTCTAAAATTCTTGGTTTAAAAATTAAATTCGTTTTGGTACCCAAGAACTCTCCAAGCATTCTTGGTGCCGGATTGTTTAGGGACATGACCCCTATCAATAAAGCTCAAAGCCCTAGGGTTATGAACCCTCTTAGGCGCATATGGTGCACGAACACGGTCATAACAAAAATTACTCAAATGACCCTTCCGATTACAATAAGTACAATGGAAAGGAAGCATTTGCTTATGTTGACCAAACGGTTGTGCACGGGAAACATTAGAAACATTTGCAAACATGGATGGTCTTTTAAAATTGTTTTGCAAATGTGAAACTTTCTTTAAATCAAAACAAAATTTGGCCAAATGACCAAATCTACCACAATGATCACATCTATACACATGAGCATGCTTGTGATGAACTTTATGAGTGTGTGCATGTACATGTGTGTGTGATGAAGAAGCCTTATGAGATGCACAAGAAGCATTGATATTACTATTTTTAGATTTTTGTGCATCATAGCAAAATTTAGAAAAATGACCTTTACGACCACAAATAGAGCACTTATAAATTTTGCTATACATGTGTGCATGATGTGTGATATGTTTAGGTGTAGTAGCATGAGACTTAGCACACATGTTCATAAGCTTATCATGGTTTACCATACTTGTTTTTAAGGTTGAATCTAAACAAGATATGCGATGTTTAACTTGACTCAACTCAACATTTTGCATACATGTATAGGAAATAGAAGTAGATGAAACATTATCATTTCTAAAAGAATTAAACTCATTTCTAATAGTTTCTACTTCTATCATGGCATCATTATTAGCATGAGTTAAGCTAGATATAGATGAAGTCAATTTTTCATTTTCCAATTTTAACATATCATTAATTTCTTTAAGAGCAACATTTTCTTGAGAAATAATATCAAAATTGGAAACTAGATTCTCATGATCGGATTTTAAGCTAACATGCTTGCTTTTAAGATCAATAAAATTATTTTATAATTTTGAGTAGGCATGCGATAATTTCTCATATGCACTAGCGAGTTCATCAATAGATAAATCATTATCGGAATCAGAATCGCTTACTACACAAGAGTTATCTTCTTGTGGCCGTGTGCATGTTGCTCCGCATGAACTTGAAGAAGAATCCTCCAAAGCTTGTCGGATTGCCTCCAAGTCCCCTTGATGTGCTTCAATAAATTTCCAAAGTTTGTAAGCACTATCAAAATGAACAAATTTATTAGAAAAGATTGAAAACATTTTCTTATCATGATCGCTCCACTTGGATTTCTCCAATGTGGGCACAATATAAGCACAATCAATAATTTTCCATAAGTCGATATTTCTAGATTCAATAAATAGTTTAAATCTAGAAGCCCATTGAGCATAGGGAAAATTAATGAATTTAGGAGCAACATTTGATTCATAGCCTAAACGAAATACATTTATATTCATGATATATATATGAAAATATGCAAGCAAGACAAAAGTAATCATAACTAGATTAGCACAAATAAGATAACTTGGATCTTTAACTCAAGCTTTAACTCAAGGTGGTTAGTCCTTAAATCAAAGAGCACCAAGCTCTGATACCAATTGTTAGACCCTAGAGGGGGGTGATTAGGGTCTTATGCTAATCTAATCCGATTAAATACCAATTAAAATTAATTAATGAGTTATCCTAGTAAGTATGAAATACAACAATGTATATGAGCTAGGATAAGCAATATGAACAACAAGATATATCCTAACAAAGAAATATAGGCAATGAATGAGCAAGGATATATAAGCTCAAGGGTAAACAATCTAAACTAGATAGTGGGCAATATAATCAACAAGCAATATACAAAGGCGATATAAGATATGAACATAAAAGTAAGTGCGCCAATGCAATCACAAACAAACAATATGATTACGGAGTTCGGTCCCCACGACCTACGTCTCCGCTCCTCACCTCGAGGAGATCTCCACTATCACAACCGGGTTTTCTACGTTCACCCGAACAACGTTTACACCTCACAATACAATCACTATGCAATCACACCTCACACACTAAGTGTTGGTCCTAGCCCGTGTCCTCCTCCTCAAGTGCTCGGTTACAACCTCTCCCTAGGCACGTCAACCGACGCCACTCCTCTTGGATTCGACCCCGTCTCTCACCACACACTTCTCTCGGTGTACAAGTGTATTACAAGTGAATCCTCACAATTAGGCTCAATACAAAGTGTTTGTTCTCTACAATGAATGAGAACGAATTATAAGCTCACTCTCTAAGTTACACAATCCCACAACCCAATTATACTATGAATGTAAATACAATAAGCTCAAAAGGTTGTGTGTGAACAAAGAGATATAAATCAAAACTAAACTCAATGTAGTTCTAGCTTAATAACAATGATAATCAAACATATAAAAGAGCTAGAAATAGAGTTTAGAAAACTTCTCAATATATCAAGAGTTGGAGGGAGAATAGTTGAATGCCCAAACACCAATAGATGATCTCCTCAAGCTCTTGTAGAATTGAATCACAAAAACAAACTCTCAATTTGCTTAAAAGCTTTTTAAACACACTTAAACCAAACTAAAACCCTTGTTAAAAACTTTATTAAACTTGATTAAAAACCCTCTTGGTTAGTTTAAGAGTTGAAGGCAATGGGGTACTTATACCCTCTCTCAACTCAGCCAAAAACCTGAGCAAAAGACAAAACACAACCCCAAGGCAACGGTCAAAAAACTAGCCGTTGGAAGCTGAACTGGACGGCGTCG
>NC_033800.1:121797188-121801876 GCF_001876935.1 Asparagus officinalis
ACTCTCACCATCGTCGATCGACCGGTGCGGTCGACCGATGGAGCTTTCGGTCGACCGGACCGGTCGACCGACAAACTCTCTGTTGTATGCTGATAAAAGAAAAAATGAGCGGTCGACCGGTGCGGTCGACCGAAATCTGATACATAGTAAAATCTGATTTGCTGATTTTAAAACGCTGTTTAAAAATATTAAATAAATTCCAAAAAATGTAAAACTTTGGGGAATGATTGTAGACATGATAATGAATGTAAAACTTTGGGGAATGATTGTAGACATGATAATAAACATGCTACAAAAATTGGTTTTCTAAAAAGACTTCCCAAATGAGAAATATCATTTTTTTGCAAAATAGTCCAAAACATGAAAATATGAGATACTGGAATTTTGATGTTTTGACATAAACCAACTTTTGAAACTTTGTGAACAAACCAAAACATATATGTATATATATAACTATATATATACAAAAACCAAAACGTGTATGTGTGTATATGATTGAGCTTAAAGTACTAACACACATAATATAAAACCTAAAACTAATTTACCCAAGCTTTGATCTTGATCTTCATTGAGCTCAACTTGGTACACGTTGCGGATGAAGCTAAACTTGGATCTTGAACTTGAATTGTACGATGCTTCACTCCACAATTCTGCCAACCTCCTCTTGATATGATCGTGTAGGCTTAATCCATCCAACTGTTAGACCCTAGAGGGGGGTGATTAGGATCTTATGCTAATCTAATCCGATTAAATGCCAATTAAAATATATTAACAAGTTATCCTAGCAAGTATGAAATACAACAAGAATATAAACTAGGATAAGCAATATGAACAATGAGATATATCCTATATGATAGAGATATATGCAAGGATATATAAACAACACANTATATATGCAAGGATATATGAACACAAGGGTAAACAATGTAAACAAGATAGTGGATGATATAGATAATGAGCTAATGACAATGGCGATATAAGATATGAACATAAATATGAATGAACGCCAAAGCACACTCAAACAAGCAATATGATCACGGAGTTCGGACCTTCCGTCCTACGTCTCCGCTCCCCACTCCCGGGGAGAAATCCACTAACACAATCTGGTTTGGAAGCCGAAACTTCTTCTACACACTCGGTTTTCTAGCTAACCGAAAACTCTACAACTCACACTCTTGCAATCACACTCTACACCCACTAAGTGTTGGACCTAGCCGTGTCTCCCTCAAGTGCTCGGTTACAGCCTCTCCCTAGGCACGTCAACCGACGCCACTCCTCTTGGGACGATCCCCGACTCTCACCACACACTCCTCACTCGGTGTACAAGTGTATTACAAAGTGATTTCACAATTAAGCACAATATAGCAAATGATTGTTCTCTAAACAAGATGAGAACTCACAATAAGCACAAATATGACAAATGATTGTTCTCAAAACAAGGTGAGAACTCAATTAAGCACAACTCTTAGTCACAAACCCACAACCCCAAATTATACTATGAATGTAAATACAATAAGCTCAAAAGGTTGTGTGTGAACAAAGAGATATAAATCAAAACTAAACTCAATGTGGTTCTAGCTAAATAACAATGATAATCAAATATATAAAATAGCTAGAAATAGAGTTTAGAAAACTTCTCAATATATCAAGAGTGGAGGGAGAAGAGTTGGATGCCCAAACACCAATAGATGATCTCCTCAAGCTCTTGTTGAATTGAATCACAAAACCGAAACACTCAAATACTTAAAAGCTTCTTAAAACAAACTTAAACAAACACTAAACAAGTTTAAACCCTTGTTAAAATCTTTTAAACCATTCTCTTGTTTGTTGAAAGATGACAGCAATGGGGTATTTATACCCACTCCAAAACTCAGCCAAAACCCAAAACAAAAGTCTAAAAAGCCCCAGAAAAATCACCTCAGAAAATAGCCGTTGGAGTGCAACGGATCTATTGTCGGTCGACCGACAGATCGTTCGGTCGACCGAGAGTGGAGAAAAGTTCCTCGGCGACCGACGAAAAGTCCGCGCGACCGGCTATCACATGGTTCAAAACAAAGAAACGAGCAGACTTTCGTCGGGTTCGACCGGTACGGATCGATCGATGGACGCTTCGGCATGATCTGCCCGGGAGTTATTGGGACTTAACGGCCGTCACTGATTCGTTGCGAATTCGCTGGGTTTGACCTTGCTTAGAAGGGCACTGCGTTTGCTTTTTGCCTGAACTAGTCGCCATTCAGATATATGTTTCCAGATTGGCGTGTGTGGTGTCTTTTCTCACGCTCTTTTTGAGCTTTCTACGGTGCTTCCTGGCTTGAGCCCGTGCCTGCGCTGACATCGCGGCGGGCTTGCGAAATACGCTCCTCCGAGCGTTCGAACGGTTCCGTATAAACGCGGACATTCTTTCTTTGGCGCGCTTGAGAGTCGGCCGCTCATGCCGCGTGTTGAGGCTGACTTGCCTCTTCTGTTCTTCACTCCGCGTCAGTAGCGGTGTCCGTGCTCATCGCCTTAGCGAATTGCGGCGCAAGGCGTGACCGACCGCCTCTGGCGGGCTCTCTTTGGGAGTCCACGAATGCCCCCTAACAGTGGAGGCAGTGCGGGAGTGGAAATCGACCACGTTAGACAGCTGATTACTCCGATGCGTCGGGTGGAACTTCATCTGACGCAACGTTGGGCCAGTCCACGTGTGGTTGAGGGCTTCAAGAATAGTGATTCATCATACCGAGGACGTTCAAACCAAGAGCTTTCTCCGGAGGGAACCTTTCTTGGACTTGCGGGGGGAGATAGAGCCGAGTCGAGAGGACACGTTACTCCTCGAACTTGGCTTGGCCTCGAACGCGCCGTACTCGACCTCCTTCCTCGACCGGACCGGATTAAGATCCGCCCGGCTGCGACGCATCGATTTCTGTGGCGCCAGAGCTCGTCGCTCCTCACTGTCGGTTTCTGCGAGATTGTTCGCGGGGAAACTGTTGTTCTTTTTCATTGAGTAATGTGTCTCATCTTGGATTTAAAGATCAAGGCAAATATGTGAGCAAGCATAAAAGATATGCTAATAATTACTCACATTCAAACAAGATAATGAGAACACATAATGATATGTCACAATAAATAGGTGTCTCAAAATATAAGCCTAAAAACTATGTATAAAAAAATAGATTTATGAAATCCAAAGGGAGAAAACATGAGAATCATTCAAAAAGAGTTTTCAAATGAAAACAAATCAACCAAATGAAATCATAAATCAACCATTTAAATTCAAAAACAATGTTTGATCAAAAAAAAAATTCTTTGTAAAGCTTGATCAAATCACATATAGAATATATTATAAGGCACGAATAGATGATCCATGAGCACAAACATATAACTATCATCATATAAGTGAAATATAATGAATTCAAAGCAACATATCTAAACAAAATCTTTAACAAAAGAATTTCAAGAGAGGCAAAAATATATCAAGCTCTTAAGCTTGTTCTAACCCATATGATCATTCTAGCATCCGGTAAACATGATTTGGGAATAAACACCCAATAAACCCGGAGGGTTATATAAATACGAACCTCTCATGAAAGCAAAACCAATAATCATGAAAACAAAAGAACTTAACCAATAAAAAGAATTGTTTTCATAAAAGTTTAAAATACATTTTTCAAAACCAAGAAGGAGAAAAATAAAAACACTAAAATTCTTGGTATAAGAATTAAATTTGTTTTGGTACCCAAGAACTCTTGGTACCAAACGATTTAGGGACATGACCCCTATCATTCAAGCTCAAAGCCTTAGGGTTATGAACCCTCTTAGGCGCATATGGTGCACGAACACGGTCATAACAATAATTATGCAAATGACCCATTTGATTGCAATAAGTGCAATGAAGAGGATGCATTTGGTTATGTTGACCATGTGGATGTGCATGAGGAACATTTGCAAATAAAGATGGTATTTTAAGATTATTTTGCAAATGAGAAACATTTTGAAATAATGTTGGTCTACTTAAAATGTTTTGCGATTTAGAAACTATTCGCAAATCAAAACAAAACTTGGCTAAGTGACAAACTCTACCACAAAAATCACAATGATACACATTAGCATGCTTATGATGAACAATGGGTGCATGTGTGTGTACATGTGATGAAGAAAAAGCCTTATGAGATGCACAAGAAGAATTAATATTCTTATGTTTTTGTGCATCATAGCAAAACTTAGCTAAATGGTCTTTTCGACCATAAATGGAGCACTTATAAGTTTTACTATACAAGTGTGCAAAGTGTACGGGTTTAGAAGTTGTAGTACTAGACTTTGCACCCAAGTCCATAAGTTTCTTATTATCTACAATGCATGTTTTAAGGGTTGAATCTAAAGATGATATTCGGTTTTTCACAAGATTCAATTCATCATTATGCATACAAGCATTGGAAATAGAAGTAGATGAAACATGATCATTTCTAAAAGAATTAAACTTATTTCTAATAGTTTCTACTTCTATCATGGCATCATTATTAGCATGAGTTAAGCTAGCAATAGATGAAGACATGTTATTATTTTCCAAACTTAATAACTCATTGTTTTCTTTTAAAATAGCATTCTCTTTAACAACAATATCAAGTTTGGAAGCTAGCGTCGATTTTAAACTAATATGCTTGCTTTTAAGATCAATAAAATTATTTTGTAATTTTGTATAGGCATGAGAT